>NC_135302.1:1569443-1613495 GCF_051311805.1 Agelaius phoeniceus | reverse complement strand
TTTTTTATTATTATTATTTTTTATTTTGGTGCAAAACTCCTCATTTTATGGAAAATTCCCCATTTCCATCGATAAAATTCATCATTTCCTCCCAACACCCTCAAAAACAAAACCCCAAAAATTCCAATTTTCACCCCAAATTTTCCCAATTTTTGCCCCAAAATTCCCATTTTCCGCCCCCAAAATTCCCAGGTTTCCCCCCCAAAATTCCCCAATTTCTCCCCCAAAATTCCCAATTTTCACCCCTAAAATTCCCAATTTTCGCCCCCAAAAATTCCCAATTTTCTCCCCAAAATTCCCAATTTTCGCTCCTAAAATTCCCAATTTTCACCCCCAAATTTTCCAGGTTTCCCCCCCAAATTCCCGATTTTCCCCAAAATTCCCAATTTTTCCCCCCCAAAATTCCCAATTTCACCCCCAAAATTCCCAATTTTTCCCCCAAAATTCCCAATTCCCCCCCCAAAAATTCCAATTTTCCCCCCTAAAATTCCAAATTTCCGCCCCCAAATTTCCCAATCCCCCCCCCGAAATTTCCCAATTTCACCCCAAATTTCCTAATTTTCACCCCCAAAAAATCCCAATTTTCACCCCCAAAATTCCCGATTTTCACCCCAAATTTCCCAATTTTCACCCCCAAAATTCCCAATTTTTCCTCCCAAAATTCCCAGGTTTCCCCCCCAAAATTCCCAATTTCCCCCCCCAAAAATTCCCAATTTCCGCTCCCCAAATTCTCCCCCCCCAAAAATTCCCAATTTCCGCTCCCCAAATTCCCAATTTTCCCCCCCAAAATTCCCCAATTTCTCCCCCAAAATTCCCAATTTCCGCCTCCCAAATTCCCAATTTTCACCCCCAAAATTCCCAATTTCCCCCCTAAAATTCGCAGTTTTCGCCCACAAATTTTCCAATTTCCACCCCCAAAATTCCCAGGTTTCCCCCGAAATTCCCAATTTTTCCCCCCAAAATTCCCAATTCCCCCCCCAAATTTCCCCAATTCCACCCCCAAAAAATCCCAATTTTCGCCCCTAAAATTCCCAATTTTGGCCCCAAAACTCCCAATTTCCCCCCCCCCAAAAAATTCCCAATTTTCCCCCCAAAATTCCCAATTTTTCACCCCCAAAATTCCCGATTTTCCCCAAAATTCCCAAATTTTCCCCCAATTTTCCCAATTCCCGCCCCCTCTCTCTGTCTGTGGGGGAGGGGCCGCGTTCCCAAACCCGGCGCGGTCCCTTTAAGAGCGGCCCCGATGACGTCACGCGGTGGCCGCGGGGGGGGGGGGGAGGGGGAGGGGAAGGTGGGGGGGGTTCGGTGCCCATCCCCCACCCCCCCCCCCCCATCCCCCATCCCCTCCATCCCCTCCCCCCCCCGTCCGTTTGTCCGTCCCGCGCCTCCGGCCCGGCCCCGCCGCCGCAGCAGCGCCCGGGGAGCGCGGCGGCCCCAGCGTCCGTGCGTCTGTCCGTGCGTCTGTCCGTGTGTCCGTCTGTCCGTCCGTCCGTGCGTCTGTCTGTCCGTCCGTGCGTCTGTCTGTCTGTCCGTGCGTCTGTCCGTCCGTCCGTCTGTCCGTCTGTCCGTGCGTGCGTCCGTCTGTCCGTGCGTCTGTCCGTGCGTCCCGTCCGCCCGCCGTGTCCGTCTGTCCTTCCCCCCATCTTCCATCCCCGCATCCCTCTCTGTCCGTCCGTCCGTCCGTCCTTCCCCCATCCGTCCCCCCGCACCCGCCGTGTCCGTCTGTCCTTCCTCCACCCCGCCGTGTCCGTCTGTCCTCCATCCCCGCATCCCTCTCTGTCCGTCTGTCCCTCCTCCCTCCATCCCCGCATCCCTGTGTGTCTGTCCGTCTGTCTGTCCTTCCTCCATCCCGCCCTGTCCGTTTCTCCTTCATCCCCGCATCCCTGTCTGTCTGTCTGTCCTTCATCCCCGCATCCCTCTGTCCGTCTGTCCGTCTGTCCCTCCTCCATCCATCCCCGCATCCCTCTGTCCGTCTGTCCCTCCTCCCTCCATCCCCGCATCCCCGCATCCCTCTCTGTCTGTCTGTCCGTCCCTCCGTCCTTCATCCGCGTCCTCCCCCCCCGCCCCGTGTCCGTCTGTCCTTCCCCCCCCCCGCCTCCATCCCCGCACCCTCCGTCCCCGCGTCCTTCCCTTGTCCGTCTGTCCGTCCTTCCCTCCATCCCCGCATCCTCCTGTCCGTCTGTCCGTCCGTCCCCATCCGCACCCTCCCCCTCCGTGTCCGTCTGTCCTTCCCCCAGCCATCCCCGCGCCCTTTCCCTGTCCGTTTGTCCTTCCCTCCATCCCCGCGTCCCTCCCTGTCCGTCTGTCCGCCCTCCTCCATCCCCCGCGCGCGTCCGTTTGTCCTTCCGTGCCCTCCATCCCCCTCCGTGTCCGTCTGTCCTCCCTCCATCCCCCTCCGTGTCCGTTTGTCCTTCCGCGTCCTCCCTGCCCCCCTTCCCCGTGTCCGTCTGTCCTTCCCGCTCCGTCTCCCGCTGCGCGTCCGTTTGTCCTTCACCCCCCCCTCCCCGCGTGTCCGTCTGTCCGTCCGTGTCCTCCATCCCCCCCCCCCGTGTCCGTCTGTCCTTCCTCCGTCCCCTCTCCCCCCCCCGTGTCCGTCTGTCCGTCCCGATGGCGCCCCCGGCCCGCGGGGCAGCGACGACGCCGTGAGCGGGTGAGGGGAAAATTTGGGGAGAATTTGGGCGATTTTGGGCAATTTTGGGGGGGGGGATTTGGGGGAGGGGCGTGGGAAAGGTCCGAGTTTGGGGGGGGGGAGGGGAGGGGGGGATTGGGGGGGGTCCCTTTGTCCCGAAATGGCCCCAAAAATCTCCCAAAATCAACCCAAAAATCCTCAAAATCCAACCCTAAAATCCCCAAAATTCAACCCCAAAAATCCCAAAATTCAACCCCCAAAAATCCCCAAAATTCAACCCACCAAAAATCCCAAAATTCAACCCCAAAATCCCCCAAATTCAACCCAAAAATCCCCAAAATTCAACCCAAAAATCTCCCAAAATTCAACCCAAAAATCCTCAAAATCCAACCCTAAAATCCCAAAATTTAACCCCAAAAATCTCCCAAAATTCAACCCCAAAATCCCCAAAATTCAACCCTAAAATCCCCAAAATTCAACCCTAAAATCCCCCAAATCCAACCCAAAAATGTTCCTAAACTCCCCCCAAATTCAACCTCAAAATCCCCCCAAATTCAACCCAAAATCCCCAAAAATTCCCCCAAAACTGAACCCAAATCCTCCAACATTCCTCAAACCCAACCCCCAAAGTCCCCAAATTTCAACCCCAAAAATCCCAAAATTCAACCCCAAAATCCCCCAAAATTCAACCCCAAAAGTCCCCAAATTTCAACCCCTAAAATCCCCAAAATTCAACCCTAAAATCCCCAAAATTCCCAAAAATTGCCCCCAAATCCAACCCCAAAATCTCCCTAAATTCCCTCAAATCCAAACCCAAAATCCCCCAAATTTTCCCCAAATTTTAACCCCGAATTCCTCCCAAATCCAACCCTCAAAATCACCTCCAAATTCAAACCCAAAATCCCCAAAAATTCCCCCAAAATTGAACCCCAAATCCTCCAGCATTCCCTCAAATCAACCCCAAAATCCCCAAAAATTTCACCCAAATCCAACCCCAAAATCCCTGAAAATTCCCCAAAATTCCCCCAAATCCAACCCCAAAACCCCCAAAAATTCCACCCAAATCCCACCCAAAATTCCCCAAATCCAACCCCAAAATCTCCCCAAATCCCAGCCCCAAATTCGAATCCAAAATCATCCAAAATTCCCCCCAAAATTCCCCAAACTCCCCCAAATCCAACCCCAAAAGCCCAAAAATTGCCCCCAAATTCCACCCAAAATTCCCCCAAAATTCCCCCAAACTCTCCCCAAACCCAACCCCGAAATTCAACCCAAAATCCCAGAAATTCCCCAAAATCCAACCCCAAAATCCCAAGAATTGTCCCCAAATCCAACCCCAAAATTCCCACAAAATTCCCCCAAACTCTCCCCAAATCCAACCCCAAAATCCCCAAAATCCGCCCCAAATCCAACCCCGAAATTCCCCAAAATCCAACCCCAAAATCCCAAGAATTGTCCCCAAATCCAACCCCAAAATTCCCCAAATCCAATCCCAAATTCCTCCCAAAATCCCCCAGAAATCCCAACCCCAAATCCAACCCCAAATCCCCAAAATTTCCCCAAAATCTCCCCTAAATCCCCCCAAATTCACTCTGGAACTCCGTGAAACTTCCCCAAATTTATCCCAAAATTATCCCAATTTTATCCCAAAATTATCCCAAATTTACCCCCAAAATTCTCATTTTTATCCCAAATTGATCCCAAAATTTATCCCCAAATTATCCCAAATTTATCCCAAAATGAGCCCAAATTGATCCCAAATTTATCTCGTATTTATCCCAAATTTATCCCAAAATTATCCCAATTTTATCCAAAATGATCCCAAATTTATCCCAAAATTTATCCCAAAATTATCCCAATTTTATCCCAAAATGATCCCAAATTTATCCCAAAATTTATCCCAAATTATCCGAAATTTATCCCAAAATGATCCCAAATTTACCCCAAAAATTATCCCAAATTTATCCCAAATTTATCCCAAATTTTATCCCAAATTTTCCCAAATTCCCATCCCGTCCAACTCTCCCGATTTTAACTCTTTCGTGCCCGTGTCCCTCTCCCATATCCCCCCAAAAATTCCCAAAAAAAATCCCCAAAATTCCCCCAAAATTCCCAAATTTCCCAATTCGGCCTCTCCCGGCCCCTCTTAACCCCTTCATGCCCGCATGGCTCCGATAAACCCCGAAAAACCCCAAAAAACTCCTTAAAAAATAGGAAAAAATAATAAAAAATGCTAAAAAATCCCCCAAAAATTCCCCAAAAATTCCCCCAAAAAATTCCAAAAATCCTGAAAAATTCCCAAATTTCCCTCCCCGATCCTTCCCAGCCACTTCCCCCGCCCACTTTTAACCCCTTCACGCCCGCATCGCTCCAACACACCCCTAAAAAACCCCTACAAAAACCCCTAAAAAATCGGGAAAAAATCGGAAAAATTCCCCAAAAAATCCCCCAAAATTCAAAAAATTCCTGGAAAATTCCCAAAAATTCCCAAATTTCTCTCCTCGATCCTTCCCAGCCACTTCCCACACTACTTTTAACCCCTTCATGCCCGCATCTTTCCCCATCCCCGCCCTCACAACCGCCCTCGGCTGCTCCTCCAAAACCCCTAAAAATCACCCAAAAATGATTTTAAAAATCCCAAAAAATTCCCAAAATTCCCAAAAAATTCCCGAAAAATTCTTGAATTTCCCTCCCAGCCACTTCCCGCCCACTTTTAACTCCTTCCTGCCCGCATCGCTCCAACACACCCCTAAAAACCCTTAAAAAACCCCTAAAAAATCGGAAAAAAATCGGAAAAATTCCAAAAAAATTCCCAAAAAATTCCCAAAAATTCCCGAATTTTCAGTTCCAGGATGAGCTCGTGCAGCTCGCGGGCGCTGACGCTGCTGAGCAGCGTTTTTGGGGCCTGGGGGCTGCTCCTGGTGGGCATCGACCCCAAACTGCCCCAAACTCACCCCAAAAAATCCCAAAAAATTCCCCAAAATTCCCAAAAAATTCCCAAAAAAATCCCGAAAATTCCCAAAATTTCCCCCGAAAATTCCCCAAATTTCCCTCCCCGATCCTTCCCAGTGCCTTCCCCCGCCCACTTTTAACCCTTCATGCCCGCCTTGCTCTCCCGTATGGCCCCAAAACAGCCCCGAAACCTCCAAAAATTCCCAAAAAAATCCCAAAAAATTCCCAAAAATTCCCAAAAATCCTGAAAAATTCCCAAAAATTCCCAAATTTTCCTCCCCGACCCTTCCCAGTCCCTTCCCGCCCACTTTTAACCCCTTCATGCCCGCATCCCTCCCCCATCCCCCTCCCTCACAACCGCCCTCGGCTGCTCCTCAAAAACCCCTAAAAATCACCCAAAAATTATTTTAAAAAATCCCAAAAAATTCCCAAAAATCCCAAAATTCCAAAAAATCCCAAAAAATTCTTGCATTTCCCTCCCAGCCACTTCCCCGCCCACTTTTAACCCCTTCACGCCCGCATCGCTCCAACACCCTCCTAAAAACCCTTAAAAAAACCGTAAAAATCGGAAAAAAATCGGAAAAACTCCCAAAAAATTCCCAAAAATTCCCAAATTTTCAGTTCCCAGGATGAGCTCGTGCAGCTCGCGGGCGCTGACGCTGCTGAGCAGCGTTTTCGGGGCCTGCGGGCTGCTCCTGGTGGGCATCGCGGTCTCCACGGATTATTGGCTGTACATGGAGGAGGGCGTGGTGTCCCGCAGAACCAGAGCACCGAGGTGCGCATGGCGCTGCACGCCGGCCTCTGGCGCGTCTGCTTCTTCGCAGGTAGCCCCGGAAATTCCCCAAAAATAGCCGGGAATTTGGGGAAGAAAATTGGGATTTAGGGAAAAAAAATTTGGGGTGGATTGGAGGAAAAATGGGGGAGATATGGGGGTCAGAAGGGGAAATAAATTGAATTTTTGTGGGATTTTTTTGGGGTTGATTCTTCGCAGGTAGGCCCGGAAATTCCCAAAAATAGCCGGAATTTGTGGGAAAAAAAAATTGGGATTTAGGAAAAAAAAATTTGGGGGTGGATTGGATGAAAAATGGGGGAGATATGGGGGATAGAAGAGGAAATAATTTGAATTTATTTAGGATTTTTTTTTGGGTTGATTCTTCGCAGGTAGCCCCGGAAATTCCAAAAATAGCCGGGAATTTGAGGGAAAAAAATTGGATTTAGGGGAAAAAAATTTTGGGGTGGAAAGGAGGAAAAATGGGGGAGATATGGGGGGTAGAAGGGGAAATAAATTGAATTTTTTGGGGCATTTTTGGGGATTTTTTTTGGGGATTTTTTGGGGCTGATTCTGCTCAGGGATCTGAAAAAAAAATCCCCAAAAAATTTGGGGTGGATAGGAGGAAAAATGGCGGAGATATGGGGGATAGAAGGGGAAATAAATTGAATTTTTTGGGGGATTTTGGAAGGGCTGAATCTCTGGAATTACCCCGGAAAATGTCCTGGAAAAAATTTGGGATTAATGCACAAAAAATTTGGGGTGGATTGGAGGAAAAATGGGGGAGATATGGGGGTTAAAATGAGAAATAATTTGAATTTTTTGGGGGATTTTTTGGCCGCCAAAATTCCCAAAAATATCCTGGATCCATTGGGAAAAATTTGGGATTTATGGAAAAAAAATTTGGGGTGGATTGGAGGAAAAATGGGGGAGATATGGGGGATAAAATGAGAAATAAATTGAATTTTTTGGGATTTTTTGGACCCCGAAATTCCCCAAAATAGCCGGGAATTTGTGGGAAAAAATTTGGGATTTATGGAAAAAAAATTTGGGATTTAGAGAAAAAAATTTGGGGTGGATAGGAAGAAAAACGGGGGAGATATGGGGGTTAAAATGAGAAATAAATTGAATTTTTGGGATTTTTTGGCCCCCAAAATTCACAAAAAAATTTGGGATTTGTGGGAAAAAATTTGGGATTTAGGGAAAAAAAATTTGGGGTGGATTGGAGGAAAAATGGGGGAATAAATGGAATTTTTTTCGGATTTTTTGGGGATTTTTGGGGCTGATTCTGCTCAGGTGTCTGGAAAAAAAATCCCAAAAAATTCCCCAAAAAATTTGAGTAAATTTGGGATAAATTTGGATTAATTTGGGGTTATTTTGGGATTAATTTGGGATAATTTGGGATTAATTTGGGGTTAATTTGGGGGTTAATTCTGGATTAATTTTGGGTGAATTTTGGATAATTTTGGAATAATTTGGGGTTAATTTTGGGATAATTATGGATTAATTTTGGATTAATTTGGGATTAATTTTGGGGTCAATTTGGGATAATTTTGCATTAATTTGGGGTGGGATTAATTTTGGGATAATTTTGGAATTAATTTGGAGTTAATTTGGAATTAATTTTGGGGTTAATTTGGGGTTAATTTTGGATTAATTTGGGGTTAATTTTGGATAATTTTGGGTAATTTTGTGATAATTTTGTGATAATTTTGGGGTAATTTTGGGTTAATTTTGGGATCATTTCAGATGATTTTGGGTAATTTCAGTTTTAATTTTGGGAGAATTTTTTGGTTATTTTTGGGATAATATTTGGGTAATTTTGGGTTAATTTTGGTTCTTTTGGGGACAATTTTGGGATAATTTCAGATTCTTTTGGGGTCATTTGGGGATAAATTTGGGATTAATTTTGGATTTTTTTGGGGGTTGAATTTTTGTGTAATTTTGGGTTAATTTTGGGTTAATTTTGGTTATTTTGGGGATATTTTGGGGGCACTTTCAGGATAATTTTGGGACAATTTTGGGCTAATTTTGGATTAATTTTGAATTAATTTTATGCTAATTTTGAATTAATTTTGAATTAATTTTTGGTGTAATTTTAGCTGAATTTTGTGCTAATTCTGGATTAATTTTGAATTAATTTTTGGTGTAATTTTAGCTTAATTCTGGATTAATTTGGAATTAATTTTATGCTAATTTTGGCTTAATTTTGGAATCATTTTGGGTCAAATCCTGAGATAATTTCAGGATAATTTTGAATTTTTGGGGTCATTTTTGCCCATTTTCGGTGGCATTTTGGGGAAAAATTTGGGATTAATTCGGGGATAATTTAGAGATAATTTTGCATTATTTTGGTGCGATTTATGCTAATTTATGCTAATTTATGCTAATTTCAGGGCGGGAGAAGGGGCGCTGCGTGGCCTCCGAATATTTCCTGGAGCCGGAGCTGAATTTGGTCACCGAAAACACCGAAAACATCCTCAGTGAGGGGAATTTGGGAAATTTTGGGGAATTTTGGGGAATTATTGGGAATTATTGGGAATTTTGGGGGAATTATTGGGAATTTTGGGGGAATTTTGGGGCGAAGTTTTGGAATTTTTGAGGCAATTTTAGAAGAGTTTTGGGGATTATTCTGAATTGTTTTGGGGAAATCTGGGGAATTTTGGGGAAAATTTTTTGGAATTTTTTGGGGGAATTAGGGGGAATTTTGGAGGAATTATGGGGGGAATTTTTGGGGTGATTTTGGGGGAATTATGGGGAATTTTGGGGAAATTTTGGAGGAATTATGGGGAAAATTTTTTTGATTTTTTTTGGTGATTTTGGGGGAATTATGGGGAATTTTGGGGGGAATTCCGGGGATTTTGGGAAAATTTTTAGGGGAATTTTGGGGGAGTTTGGGGGAATTATTGGGAATTTTTGGGGGAATTGTTTGGGGCAATTTTGGGGAATTTTTGAGAATTGTTTGGGGCAATTTTGGGGCAATTTTTAGGGATTTTTGGGGGAATTTTAGAGGATTTTTTTTGGAAATTATTGGAAATTTTGGGGAAGTTTTGGGGGAGAATTTTGGGGGAATTTCTGGGGGAATTTTGGGGAAATTTTGAGGAATTTTTGGAGGAACTTTTGGGAATTTTGGAGGAGTTTTGGGGGAATTTTGAGGAAATTTTGGAGGAATTTTGGGATTTTTTTTTTTAAATTTTTGGGGGAATTTCGGGAGAATTTGAAGAGGATTTTTGGGGGTTTTTTGGGTTTTTTGTGGTCTGGAAATTCTGGATTTTTTTGGGGCAGTTCCCAAGGCTCTCAGGCTGAATTTTGGGGTGAAATTTGGGAAATTTAGGGGAAATTTGGGATGAATTTGGGGACGATTTAGGTGAATTTTGAGGCAATTTCTGGCTATTTTGGGGCGGTTTTTGTGGCCTGAAAATTCCAGGTTTTTTTTTGAGGAGTTCCCCAAAGCTCTCAGGGAGGATTTGGGATGAATTTTGGGAGAAATTTGGGATGAATTTGGGGACAATTCAGGAGAATTTCGAGATAATTTTTGTGAGTTTTTGGTTTTTTGGGGGGATTTTTTGGTCCGAAAATTCCGGTTTTTTTTGGAGGAGTTTCCCAAAGCTCTCAGGGTGGATTTGGGATGAATTTGGGGTGAATTTGGGGTGGATTTTGGGTGGATTTTGGGGTTTCCTGACCCTTTTTTGGCGCCCCCAGAGACGGTGCGGACGGCCACGCCCTTCCCCATGGTCAGCCTCTTCCTCGTCTTCACCGCCTTCGTCATCAGCAACGTGGGGCACATCCGGCCCCAGAGGACCCTCCTGGCCTTCGTCTCGGGCATCTTCTTCATCCTCTCGGGTGAGGGACACCCTTCCAAAGGCAAAAAACCCCCAAAAAATCGGATTTTCCCCCAAAATTCTGCACCAAAATCAGCCCCGGAACCCCCCGTTCGGTCTTCATTGGCTTCTGCAGAATGGGAGCCCCAAAATTGGCTCAAATCGCCCCAAAATTGGTTCAAATCCCCCCAAAATGGACCCAGAGCGTCCCCAGGATTCCCCCAAAATCAGAAAACCCCCAAAAATTTGGATTTTGCCCCAAAATTCTGCACCAAAATCAGCCCCGGAACCCCCGTTCAGTCTTCATTGGCTTCTGTAGAATGGGAGCCCCAAAATTGGCTCAAAATCGCCCCAAAATTGGCTCAAATCGCCCCAAAATTGGCTCAAATCGCCCCAAAATTGACCCAGAGCGTCCCAGGATCTTTCAAAATCAGAAAATCCCCAAAAATTTGGATTTTCCCCAAAAATCTGCACCAAAATCAGCCCCGGAACCCCCGTTCGTCTTCATTGGCTTCTGTAGAATGGGAGCCTCAAAATTGGCTCAGATCACCCCAAAATTGGCTCAAATCCCCCAAAATGGACCCAGAGCATTCCCAGGATTCCCAAAAAATCAGAAAAGCCCCAAAAATTTGGATTTTGCCCCAAAAATCTGCACCAAAATCAGCCCCGGAACCCCCGTTCGGTCTTCATTGGCTTCTGCAGAATGGGAGCCCCAAAATTGGCTCAAATCGCCCCAAAATTGGCCCAAATCACCCCAAAATGGATCCAGAGCATCCCCAGGATCCTTCAAAATCAGAAAAGCCCCAAAAATTTGAATTTTGCCCCAAAAATCTGCGCCAAAATCAGCCCTGGAACCCCCGTTCAGTCTTCATTGGCTTCTGCAGAATGGAGCCCCAAAATTGGCTCAGATCACCCCAAAATTGGGTCAAATCCCCCCAAAATTGACCCAAATCCCCCAAAATTGACCAGAGCATTCCCAGGATCTTTCAAATCAGAAAACCCCCCAAAAATTTGGATTTTCCCCCAAAAAAATTGCACGAAATTCAACCCAGGACCCCTGTTCCATCCATTGGTCTTCATTGGCTTCTGTAGAATGGGAGCCCCAAATTGGCTCAAATCCCCCCAAAATTGACCCAAACCCCCCCAAAATGGATCCAGAGTGTCCCCAGGATTCCCAAAAAATCAGAAAATCCCCAAAAATTTGGATTTTGCCCCAAAAATCTGCACCAAATTCAGCCCCAGAGCCCCCATTCCATCCATTGGTTTTCATTGCTTCTGCAGAATGGGAGCCCCAAAATTGGCTCAAATCGCCCCAAAATTGACCCAAATCCCCCCAAAAATTGACTTAAATCTTCCAAAATTGCCAAGAATTTTCTAGAATTTACTGGAATTTCCTGGGAATTCCCGGAATTATCCAAAATTTAACCCCAAATCCTCCTCAAACTCCCATTGCCCCCCCATTTCTCACCAATTTCCCCCCCATTTTTTTGCCATTTTTCCCCATTTCCCCCAAATTTTCCCAAATTTCCCCAGAATTTTCCGGAATTTCCCGGAATTTCCCCAAATTTCCCCCAAACCCCTCCTCAAACTCTCATTTCTCCCATTTTTCCCTGATTTCCCCCCAATAATTTTTCATTTCCTCCCCCTTTTTTTTTTCCCATTTCCCCTCCATTTTTTCCCATTTTCCCCCATTTCCTCACAAATTTTCCCAAATTTTCTGGAATTTCCCCAAATTTCCCCCAAACCCTTCCTCAAACTCTCATTTCTCCCCATTTTTCCCTGATTTTTCCCCCCATTTTTCCCTGATTTCCTCCCCTTTGTTTTTCAATTTTTGCCATTTCCCCCCCCATTTTTTTTGCCACTTTTCCCCCAAATCCCCCCCAAATCTCCCGGAATTTTCCGGAATCTCCCAGAATTTTCCGGAATTTCCTGGAATTTCCCCAACCCCCTCCTCAAACTCTCATTTCTCCCCATTTTCCCTGATTTTCCCCCATTTTTTTTTTTGCCATTTCCCCCCTTTTTTTTTGCCATTTTTCCCCCAAATCTCCTGGAATTTTCTGGAATTTTCCAGAATTTCCCGGAATTTCCCCAATTTCCCCCAAACCCTTCCTCAAACTCTCAATTCTCCCCATTTTTCCCTGATTTTCCCCCTTTTTTTTTTTTATTTCACCTCATTTTTTTTGCCATTTCTCCCCCATATTTTTTGCCATTTTCCCCCCATTTCCCCCAAATTTTCCCAATTTCCCCGAATTTTCTGGAATTCCCCCAAACCCTTCCTCAAACTCTCAATTCTCCCCATTTTTCCCTGATTTTTCCCCCCATTTTTCCCTGATTTCCTCCCCTTTTGTTTTTCATTTTTTGCCATTTCTCCCCCATTTTTTGCCATTTTTCCCCCAAATCCCCCCGGAATTTTCCGGAATCTCCGGGAATTTCGGGAATTTCCGGGAATTCTCCGCTCCCCAGGCCTGTCGCTGGTGGTGGGGTTGGTTCTCTACATCTCCAGCATCAACGATGAGGTCATGAACCGCCCGGGCGGCTCCGAGCAATATTTCCAGTACCGCTACGGTGGAGCTTCGCCTTCGCCGCCTCCTCCTTCCTCCTCAAAGAGGTCAGTCCCGAAAAAAACAAAAATTCACGGATTTGGGGGAAAAAAACCGGGAATTTTGGGTGAAAAAACGGAGTTTCTAGGTGAAAAAACAGAGTTTTTACGAGGAAAAATGTGATTTTTACACCAGAAAAAAAGAGCGATTTTTACGGGAAAAATTTGAATTTTTGCACGGGCCAAAAATATGGGGAGGATCAGGTTTTACAGAATCGGGGATTTTAGGGAGAAAAATGGGATTTTTAGGGGGAAAAATGGAATTTTTAGATGAAAAAAATTGAAGGGTTATGGCAAAAAAATGGGATTTTTAGACAAAATAAGGGAGAAGCCACGCCCACTCCTTAGAAATCAATGGGGGTTTAAGCCACCGCCCTCTCAATAGAACTCAATGGGGGTTTAAGCCACGCCCTCTACATAGAAATCAATAGGGGCTAAGCCACGCCCCACTATAGAAAGAAATGGGGTTTAAACCACAACCTCCTCCATATAAATCAATGGGGGTTTAGGCCACACCCCTCTGTAGAAAGAAATGGGGGCTTAAGCCACGCCCACTCCATAGAAAGAAATGGGGGCTAAGCCACGCCCTCTACATAGAAATCAATGGGGTTTAAGCCACGCCCTCTACATAGAACTCAATGGGGTTTAAGCCACGCCTCTTCTATAGAAATCAATGGGGACTAAGCCACGCCTCCTCCATAGAACTCAATGGGGGTTTAAGCCACGTCCACTCCATAGAAATCAATGAGGTTTAAGCCACGCCCCACTATAGAAATAAATGGGGGTTTAAGCCACGCCCCCTCCATAGAAATCAATGGGGACTAAGTCACGCCCCTCCATAGAAATCAATAGGGACTAAGCCACGCCCTCTACATAGAAATCAATAGGGACTAAGCCACGCCTCTTCCATAGAACTCAATTGGGGTTAAGCCATGGCCTCTATATAGAACTCAATGGGGTTTAAGCCACACCCCCTCAATAGAACTCAATAGGGTTTAAGCCATGCCCTACTATAGAAAGAAATGGGGGTTTAAGCCACGCCCCCTCCATAGAAATCAATGGGGGTTTAAGCCACGCCCCACTATAGAAATCAATGGCGAGTAAGCCACGCCCTCTACATAGAAATCAATAGGGACTAAGCCACGCCTCCTCCATAGAACTCAATGGGGTTTAAGCCACGCCTCTTCTATAGAAATCAATGGGGGTTTAAGCCACGCCCCACTATAGAAATCAATGGCGAGTAAGCCACGCCCTCCACATAGAAATCAATAGGGACTAAGCCACGCCTCCTCCATAGAACTCAATGGGGTTTAAGCCACGCCTCTTCCATAGAACTCAATGGGGGTTAAGCCACACCCTCTACATAGAAATCAATGAGATTTAAGCCACACCCACTCCATATAAATCAATGGGGGCTAAGCCACGCCCCACTATAGAACTCAATGGGGGTTTAAGCCACGCCCTACTATAGAAATCAATGGAGGTTTAAGCCACGCCCCCTCCATAGAAATCAATGGTGTTTAAGCCACGCCCCCTCCATAGAAATCAATGGGGACTAAGCCACGCCCCCTCTGTAGAAATCAATGTGTAACAGGTGTCACTCAGGCGTGTCACCCGTCCCTCAGGTGTCCCTCAGGCGTGTCACCTGTCCCTCAGGTGTCACTCAGGTGTGTCACCTGTCCCTCAGGTGTCACTCAATTGTGTCACCCGTCCCTCAGGTGTGTCACCTGTCCCCCAGTTGTGTCACCTGTCCCTCAGGTGTGTGACCTGTCACTCAGTTGTGTCACCTGTCCCTCAGGTGTGTCACCCGTCCCCCAGGCGTGTCACCTGTCACTCAGGTGTGTCACCCGTCCCTCAGGTGTCCCCCAGGCGTGTCCCCCGTCCCTCAGGTGTCCCCCAGGCGTGTCACCTGTCCCTCAGGTATCCCTCAGTCGTGTCACCCATCCCTCAGGTGTCCCCCGGGCGTGTCCCCCGTCCCCCGGGTGTGTCCCCGCGGCTCAGGTGTCCCTCAGGTGTGACAGGGATTGTTTAGGTGTAACCGGTGTCCCTCAGGTGTCCCCCGGGCGTGTCCCCGCGGCTCAGGTGTCCCTCAGGTGTGACAGGGATTGTTTAGGTGTAACCGGTGTCCCTCAGGTGTCCCCCGGGCGTGTCCCGGCGGCTCAGGTGTGCTCTCTCCGCAGGGCGCGGGGGTCATGTCCGTGTACCTGTTCACCAAGCGCTACGCGGAGGAGGAGCTGTGCCGGGCCCCGCCCCACCTGCTCCGGCCCCGCCTCAGCACCTGCTCGGGGCTCTCGGGGCAGTTCCTGCAGCCGCGGGCGTGGCCCCGCGCCCGCAGCCCCTCGGACGCCTCCTCGGACGTGTCCATCCAGATGACCCAGAACTACCCCCCGGCCATCAAGTACCCCCAGAGACCCCCCCCGCACCCGCACCTGTCCACCTCGCCCTGCTAGGGCACACCTGGGCACAGCTGGGGGGCGTGGGAGACACCTGGGATACACCTGGGATACACCTGGGTAATGTGGGATACACCTGGGCACAGCTGGGCACAGCTGGGGGGGCGTGGGAGACACCTGGGATACACCTGGGGGGCGTGGGAGACACCTGGGAGACACCTGGGAGACACCTGGGATACACCTGGGATACACCTGGGTAATGTGGGATACACCTGGGATACACCTGGGGGGCGTGGGAGACACCTGGGATACACCTGGGTAATGTGGGAGACACCTGGGATACACCTGGGGGGCGTGGGATACACCTGGGGGGCGTGGGAGACACCTGGGAGACACCTGGGAGACACCTGGGATACACCTGGGATACACCTGGGCACAGCTGGGTAATGTGGGAGACACCTGGGCACACCTGGGCACACCTGGGCAATGTGGGGACACACCTGGGGGGACTGGGACACACCTGGGCACACCTGGGGCGATTGGGGACACACCTGGGCACACCTGGGATGGACCTGGGCACACCTGGGCACACCTGGAACCACCTGGGCTCACCTGGGTGGGACAGGGACACACCTGGGGACACCTTGGGCACACCTGGGGACACCTTGGGCACACCTGGGGACACCTTGGGCACACCTGGAGCCACCTGGGGGTCTTGGGGACACCTTGGGCACACCTGGATCTATCTGGGGGTCTTGGGGACACCTGGGCACACCTGGAGCCATTTTGGGACACCTGGGCACATTTGGGATGGACCTGGGCACACCTGGAGCCACCTGGGACACCTTGGGCACACCTGGAGCCATTTTGGGACACCTGGGCCCCGCCCCTGGCCGCCATCTTGATGATGTCATCAGCCGCCATCTTGGCCAGGATGAGCTCGGCGGCCATTTTGGATCGGCAGCAGCAGCCAATGAGGGACGAGGATGGGCTCGGCCACCATCTTGGCTCGGCGGCCATTTCGTTCTGTCGGCGACAGCCAATGAGGGACCAGGATTGCCCTGGCGGCCATTTTGGATGGGCAGAATCAGCCAATGAGAGACAAAGATCCCCTTGGCAGCCATTTTGTCCATTTCGAATCAGCCAATGAGAGACAAGGATCACCTTGGCAGCCATTTTGTCCATCTAGAATCAGCCAATGAGATACAAGGATCACCTCGGTGGCCATCTTGTCCATCTAGAATCAGCCAATGAGAGACAAGGACCCCCTTGGCGGCCATCTTGTCCATCTAGAATCAGCCAATGAGAGACAAGGATCATCTTGGTGGCCATCTTGTCCATTTAGAATCAGCCAATGAGATGCAAGGATCTCTTTGGCAGCCATCTTGTCCAAATACAATCAGCCAATGAGAGACAAGGATCACCTCGGCGGCCATCTTGATTGGGTAGGATCAACCAATGAGAGACAAGGATCATCTTGGCGGCCATCTTGTCCATCTAGAATCAGCCAATGAGAGACAAGGATCTCCTCGGCAGCCATTTTGTCCATTTCGAATCAGCCAATGAGAGACAAGGATTGCCTCGGCGGCCATTTTGTCCATTTCGAATCAGCCAATGAGAGACAAGGATCTCTTTGGCGGCCATTTTGTCCATTTCGAATCAGCCAATGAGAGACAAGGATCCCCTTGGCGGCCATTTTGTCCATCTAGAATCAGCCAATGAGAGACAAGGATCCCCTCGGTGGCCATTTTGTCCATCTAGAATCAGCCAATGAGAGACAAGGATCCCTCGGTGGCCATTTTGTCCATCTAGAATCAGCCAATGAGAGACAAGGATCACCTCGGCGGCCATTTTGTCCCCCCAAACACCCCCAGACCCCCTCGGGGGAGGGTCACGTGACCCCTCCCGGCTTTTCCCGCCATTTTGGCTCCGCCCACATTTCCCAGGGTGTCCCCGTGACCTCTGACCCCACCTGGGGGGGGTGGGGGAGGGGCCTGGGTCCATTTTTGGGGTGGGGGAGGGGAGGGGGGAGGGAGGGGGGAGGGGCTTTGGGGAGGCTCCGCCCCCCCGACTTTCTGTGGCAATAAAACGGCTCCGATATGTAGCGACCCCTCCCCCACCCCCAAAAAATAATTAATAACAATTAATTAATTAATGAAAGGGGGGGGAGGGGTAAAAAAAGCAAAAAAAAAAAAATTTAAAAAAAAAATTGGGGGGGAGGGGAGGGGGGAGGGGCCGAGGCTCCGCCCCCTTCCCGGCGCTGTACGATATGTAAACGATATGTAAATAAGGGATCACGTGACCTCAATAAAGGATTTGAAAATTAAACTGGGAGTGAAAAAAATGAAACTGGGAACCCCCAAAATTAAACTGGGAACCCAAAAATTAAACTGGGAATGGAAAAATTCAAACTGGGAACCCCAAAATTAAACTGGGAGTGAAAAAAATGAAACTGGGAAAACCAAAATTAAATTGGGATCCCAAAATTTAACTGGGAAATCCAAAATTAAACTGGGAACCCCAAAATTAAATTGGGATTGAAAAAATTTAAACTGGGGAAACCCAAAAATTCAACTGGGAATGGAAAAATTCAAACTGGGAAACCCAAAAATTTAAACTGGGAACCCCAAAAATTAAACTGGGAAATCCAAAATTAAACTGGAAACCTGAAAATCAAACTGGGACTGAAAAAAATCAAACTGGAACCCAAAAAAATAAAAAATTGGAACCCACAATTTAACTGGGAACCCCCCAAAATTAAACTGGGATCCCAAAATTTAACTGGAAATCCAAAATTAAACTGGAATGAAAAAATTCACACTGGAAACACAAAAATTTAAACTGGGAACCCCAAAATTAAACTGGGAATGAAAAAATTAAACTGGAAACCTGAAAATCAAACTAGGAATGGAAAAAATTCAACTGGGAAACCCCAAAATTTAAACTGGGAACCCCAAAATTTAAACTGGAAACCCCAAAATCAAATTGGGAATGGAAAAATTATACTGGGAAAACCAAAATTAAACTGGGAACCCCAAAATTAAACTGGGATTGAAAAAATTTAAACTGGGGAAACCCAAAAATTAAACTGGGAATGAGAAAATTCAAACTGGGAAACCCAAAAATTCAAACTGGGAGACCCAAAATCAAACTGGGAATGGAAAAATTCAAACTGGGAGTGAAAAAATTAAACTGGGAACCCCAAAATTAAATTAGGATCCCAAAATTAAACTGGGAACCCCAAAAAATTCAAACTGGGAACCTGAAAATTAAACTGGGAATGGAAAAATTCAAATTGGGAACCCCAAAAATTCAAACTGGGAACCCAAAAATTTCCCCCCGACCCCTGGGAATTTAATTAAGGGCCTTGATTGGGGGTTAATTAGTGCCTGGGCCTTAATGAGAGGGGTTAATTGGTGTGTGGGGGTTAATTAGAGGGGGTCTTAAGGGGGTTAATTAGGGTGGTGTGGGGGTTAATTAGTACCTGGGGGGTTAATTAGGGGGGTCTGGAGGTTAATTAGTGCCTGATGGGGTTAATTAGGGTAGCCTGGGGGGTTAATTAGAAGCTGGGGGTTAATTAGAAGCTGGGGGTTAATTACAAGCTGGGGGTTAATTAGAAGCTGGGGGCTTGATTGGGGTGGGTCTTAATTAGGCTAATTAGGGTGGTGGGGAGGGTTAATTAGGAGCTGGGGGTTAATTAAAGGCTGGAGGCTTGATTGGGGGGGTTTAGGGGGGGTTAATTAGGCCTGGGGGCTTAATTAGTGGAGGTCTGGGGACTTAATTAGAGACTGAGGGTGTTAATTAGAGACTGAGGGTGTTAATTAGAGACTGAGGGTGTTAATTAGTGCCTGGGGGGGTTAATTAGGGTGGCCTGGAGGGGTTAATTAGTGCCTGGGGGGAGTTAATTAGGGTGGTCTGGAGGGTTAATTAATGCCTGGAGGGGTTAATTAGGGTGGTCTGGGGGGGTTAATTAGTGCCTGTGAGGGTTAATTAGGGTGGTCTGGGAGTGTTAATTAGTGCCTGGGGGTTTAATTAAGGGACTTTGAGGTGTTAATTATTGTCTGGAGGGGTTAATTAGAGTGGTCTGGGGGTTAATTAGTGCCTGGGGAGGTTAATTAATGCCTGGGGGGTTAATTAGTGCCTGGGGGTTAATTAGAGTGGTCTGGGGTTAATAATGCTTGGGGGAGTTACTTAGTGCCTGGGGGAGTTAATTAGGGTGGCCTGGGGGGGTTAATTAGTGCCTGGAGGGGTTAATTAGTGCCTGGGGGGTTAATTAGGGTGGTCTGGGCGTTAATTAGTGCCTGGGAAAGCGCTATGGGGGCGTGGCTTCGATCGGGGGGCGTGGCCTGGCTCGGGAGTGGGCGTGGCCTCCTCGTTGCCGCGGAGACGGCGCCGCATCCCCGTTACCATGGGAACCCCGCGGGGGGGGCGGGGCTCGGACCCCTCAAACCCCTCAATCCTTGGCCCCGCCCCCTCTGACGTCACCGCAGAACCTTCCAGGCCCCCTCCCCCTTCCCCCCTCCCCCCCCCCCCCATCCCCCCCCTCCCCCTCCCCCCCCCCCAAACGTCGCAGCCGAACCCGGGACCGGCACCGGCGGCGGGGACCCCCCGGGACCCCCCAAAATCCCAAAAAATCCCAAAAAATCCCCAAAATCCCCCTCGGGAACCCCGAAAAAGCCAAAAAATTCCCCCTGGGAACCCCCAAAATCCCAAAAATTCCCCCAAAAATCGCCCCAAAATCTCCTCAAAAATCCCCCCAAAAAATCCCAAAAATCCCCAAAAAATCCCCAAAAATCCCCCGGAAGCTGCGAGGGCCCCCCCAAAAATTTTTTTTGGGGTTCGGGGGGATCCCAAAATCGGAGCCGGGACGGAGAAATTTGGGCTGGGGACCCCAAAATCGGCACCGGGACCCCCCGAAATCGAGGCCGGGAAGGCGAAAATCGGAGGCGGGAGCCCCAAAATTTGGGGTGAGAACCCCGAGAATTCGGGCCCGGAGGAGGTAAAGGGGGGACCGGGGGGGTTTGGGGGGGCCTGGGGGGATTTGGGGGGTCCTGGGGGGAATTTGGGGGGATTTGGGGGGCTAAATTTGGGGGTCCTGGGGGTGAATTTGGGGGGTGAATTTGAGGGTTCTGGGGGGAATTTGGGGGGGATTTGGGGGCGTTTTTGGGGGGCCCAGGGGTCTTGGGGGGGGGGTTGAGTGGGTTTGGGGAGATTTAGGGGGGTCCTGAGGGGTTTTGGGGGGGTCCAGGAGGGGTTTTGGGGGGGCCTGTGGGGATTTAGGGGGTCCTGGGGGGGTTTTGGGGGGTCCTGAGGGGGTCTTGAGGGGATTTTGGGGGGTTTCGAGGGGGGTCTTAGAACGGTTTTGGGGGATTTTGGGGATTTGGGGGGTCCTGGGGGGGTTTTGGGGGTCCTGGGGGGTTTTGGGGGGCTCCTGGGGGGGGTCGGGGGTTGCTTTGGGGGTCCTGGAAGGTTTTGGGGGGCTCTTGAGGGGATTTTGGGGGAATTTGGGGACTTCTAGGGTGGTCCTCGATGGGTTTTGGGGGTCCTGAGGGGATTTTGGGGGGTCCCGGGAGGATCTGGGGGGGTCCTGAGGGATTTTGGGGGGTCCTGAGGGATTTTGGGGGGTCCCGGGAGGATTTTGGGGGGTCCCGGGAGGATTTTGGGGCTCCCCGGGGCTGTTCCCGTGCCTTGGAGGGGGAGGGGCGATCCCGACCCCTCCCCAATTTCCCCCCCCCCCTCACTTTGGGACCCCCCAATTTTATCTCATTAAAGACCCCACCCCCACCCCCATTTCTCCGCAGCTGATTGGCCGAGAGCGAAGAGCCCCCCCCAGCACCTGCGACCCCCCCCCCGTCCCCCCAAAAAACCCCGGGACCCCCAAAACTCCTCTGAACAGCCCCTCCCCCACCCCAAAACCCCCCAAATCCCCTCCCCCAACCCCCAAATCTCCTTTAGACCCCCCAAAATCCCCCCAAACCCCCAAATCCTCCCCAAACCCCCCTAAATCCCCCCAAAACCCCCAAAATCCCCCCAAAACCCCCCCAAAACCCCCAATCTCCCCAAAATCCCCCCCAAATCCCCCACCCCCAAATCCTCCCCAAACCCCCAAAATCCCCTCCCCCCACCCCCAAATCCCCCCAAAATCCCCCCTCCCCTCCCCCCCACTTTTTTTAACCCCTCCCCCCTTTAACCCCTCCCCCCCTTTAACCCTCCCCCACCCTGGGCATCCTCACCCTGTGGGGAGGGGGCGGGGCCTCGGTGGGGGGAGGAGGAGGAGGAGGAGGAGGAGGGGGCGGAGCCACCGCCGGCCCCTCCCCCTCCGCCCCCCCCCTCCCCCCCGCCTCTCCGCAGCCCCTCCCCCTCCTCCTCCTCGCGGCCCCTCCCCCGCTCTGGGGGTCGCTGAAGCGCTGGGAGGGCGGGGCCGGGGCGGGGGGCGGGGCCGGGGGCGGGGCCCTGTGGTGCGAGCGGGGGGTGCAGGTGCTGCTGACGGCCGTGGGCGCCTTCGCGGCCTTCGGCCTCATGGCCATCGCCATCGGCACCGACTACTGGCTGTACGCGCGCGCCCGCGTCTGCAACGCCACCGGCAACGCCACCAACAGCGCGGGGACAGCGACGGGGACCGCGGCCACCGCGCACGGGGGCTCACCCACTCCGGCCTCTGGAGGGTCTGCTGCCTCGAAGGTGACACCCGGGGACGCAACGGTGGCCTTGGGGACACGGCTCGGGAGGGTTGGTGGCACCAGGGACATCATTGGGGACATTGGGGACATGGTTCAGGAGGGTTGGTGGCACCTGGGATGGGGCTGGTGGCACCTGGGATGGGGCTCGGGAAGGTTGGTGGCACCATGAACATCATTGGTGACATTGGGGACATGGTCAGAAGGGTTGGGGACACCAAGGATGTCATTGGTGACACTGGGGACGGGGTTCGGGAGGGTTGGGGACACCAAGGACGTCGTTGGTGACATTGGGCACATGGTTCGGGAGGGTTGGTGGCACCTGGCATAGCATTGGTGGCACCATGAACATCAATGGGGACATTGGGGACACGGCTCGGGAGGGTTGGTGGCACCGCTGATGTCATTGGTGGCACCTGGGATGGGGTTGGGGACATCAGGAACATCATTGGGGACACTGGGGACATGGTTCAGGAGGGTTGGGGACACCAAGGATGTCATTGGTGACATTGGGCACATGGTTCAGGGGCTTGGTGGCACCTGGCATAGCATTGGTGGCACCTGGGATGGGGTTGGTGGCACCTGGGATGGGGTTCAGCGGGGTTGGTGGCACCAGGAGCGTCACTGGTGACATTGGGGACACGGTTCGGGAGGGTCGGTGGCACCTGGGATGGGGTTGGTGGCACCATGAACATCATTGGTGACACTGGGACATGGTTCAGGAGGGTTGGTGGCACCCCTGATGTCATTGGTGGCACCTGGGATGGGGTTGGGGACATCAGAAACATCATTGGGGACATTGGGGACATGGCTCAGGAGAGTTGGGGACACCAAGGATGTCATTGGTGACATTGGGCACATGGTTCAGGAGGGTTGGTGGCACCTCGGATGTCATTGGTGGCACCTGGGATGGGGTTGGTGGCACCTGGGATGGGGTTGGGGACATCAGGAGCACCATTGGTGACATTGGGCACATGGTTCAGGAGGGTTGGTGGCATCTGCATAGCATTGGTGGCACCAGGAACATCATCGGAGACACTGGGACATGGTTCAGGAGGGTTGGGGACACCAAGGATGTCATTGGTGACACTGGGGATGTGGTTCGGGAGGGTTGGTGGCACCTGGGATGGGGTTGTGGCACCTGGAACATCATTGGGGACACTGGGGACACGGTTCGGGAGGGTTGGTGGCACCGCTGATGTCATTGCTGCACCTGGGATGGGGTTGGGGACATCAGAAACATCATTGGGGACATTGGGGACATGGCTTGGGAATGTTGGTGGCACCTGGGATGGGCTTGGTGGCACTTCCGATGTCATTGGTGGCACCTGGATGGGGCTCAGGGGGGTTGGTGGCACCTGGGCTGTCACTGGGGACATTGGGGACGCCTCTGACACGGTTGGAGACGTTGGTGACATCACTGGGGACCACGGGTGACACTGCTGGGGTCACCATGTCCCCAATGCCCTCAACCCCCTCAATGTCCCAATGATGTCCCCAATGTCCCAATGCTCCAAATGCCCCCAATGCCCCCAACGCCCCCAACGCCCCCAATGTCCCAATGTCCCCAATGTCCCCAATGTCCTCAATCCCCCCAATGTCCCCAAATGTCCCCAATGTCCCCAAATGTCCCCAATGTCCCCAATGTCCCGATGCTGTCCCCGATGGTGTCCCCAGGTCTGAAGCGGGGGCTGTGCCTGCGCATCAATCACTTCCCCGAGGACCTGGAGTACGACCACGACAGCGCCGAGTACCTGCTGCGTGAGTTACCATGGCAACCGTCATTGTCACCTCATTGTCACCATGGCAACCGTGTCATTGTCACCAGTACCTGCTGCGTGAGTTACCATGGCAACGGGGACATTGTCACCATGGGGACCTTCATTGTCACCTCATTGTCACCAGTACCTGCTGCGTGAGTTACCATGGCAACCGTCATTGTCACCTCATTGTCACCATGGCAACCGTGTCACTGTCACCATGGCAACCGGGTCACTGTCACCAGTCCCTGCTGTGTGAGTTACCATGGCAACGGGGACATTGTCACCTCATTGTCACCATGGCAACGGGGACATTGTCACCTCATTGTCACCAGTACCTGCTGCGTGAGTTACCATGGCAACCGGGGACATTGTCACCATGGCAACAGGGACATTGTCACCTCATTGTCACCATGGCAACCGTGTCACTGTCACTACATTGTCACCAGTACCTGCTGCGTGAGTTACCATGGCAACCGTCACATTGTCACCATGGTAACGGGGACATTGTCACCATGGCAACAGGGACATTGTCACCTCATTGTCACCAGTACCTGCTGCGTGAGTTACCATGGCAACCGTGTCACTGTCACCATGGTACCCGTGTCACTGTCACCAGTACCTGCTGCGTGAGTTACCATGGCAACCGTCATTGTCACCATGGCAACGGGGACATTGTCACCTCATTGTCACCATGGCGAGCGTCATTGTCACCTCATTGTCACCAGTACCTGCTGCGTGAGTTACCATGGCAACGGGGACATTGTCACCATGGCAACCGTGTCATTGTCACCTCATTGTCACCAGTACCTGCTGCGTGAGTTACCATGGCAACAGGGACATTGTCACCATGGTACCCGTGTCATTGTCACCATGGCAACCGTGTCATTGTCACCAGTACCTGCTGCGTGAGTTACCATGGCAACCATCACTGTCACCTCATTGTCACCAGTACCTGCTGCGTGAGTTACCATGGCAACGGGGACATTGTCACCATGGCAACAGGGACATTGTCACCTCATTGTCACCATGGCAACCGTGTCACTGTCACCTCATTGTCACCAGTACCTGCTGCATGAGTTACCATGGAAACCGTCATTGTCACCATGGTACCCGTGTCACTGTCACCAATACCTGCTGCGTGAGTTACCATGGCAACGGTGTCATTGTCACCATGGCAACCGTGTCACCGTCACCTCATTGTCACCAGTACCTGCTGCGTGAGTTACCATGGCAACCGTGTCACCTCATTGTCACCATGGCAACCATGTCATTGTCACCATGGCAACCGTGTCACTGTCACCTCATTGTCACCAGTACCTGCTGCGTGAGTTACCATGGCAACAGGGACATTGTCACCATGGCAACAGGGACATTGTCACCAGTACCTGCTGCGTGAGTTACCATGGCAACCGTCATTGTCACCATGGCAACAGGGACATTGTCATCTCATTGTCACCACGGCAACTGTGTCATTGTCACCATGGCAACGGGGACATTGTCACCTCATTGTCATCATGGCAACCGTGTCACTGTCACCTCATTGTCACCAGTCCCTGCTGAGTTACCATGGCGACAGGGACATTGTCACCATGGCGACCCTCTCATTGTCATTGTCACCGTGGCGACCGTGCCCTGTGTCACCGTGGCAACCCAACTTTGGCTTCTGTTTCCATGGCAACGCTCCCAGCATCCTCCCGGCCCAGCCATTGCCATGGCGACGTTCCCAGCATCCTCCCGTTGCCATGGAGACAGCCTGGTACCCAGCCAAGCGTTTCCACGGCAACCGGGCCAGCGATGCTGCTGCTGTCGCCATGGCAACGCTCCCAGCATCCTCCTTGCATTGCTGTCGCCATGGCGACGCTCCCGGCATCCTCCTTGCATTGCTGTCACCATGGCAACGCCCCCAGCATCCTCCTTGCATTGCTGTCACCATGGCAACGCTCCCGGCATCCTCCTTGCATTGCTGTCACCATGGCAACGCCCCCAGCATCCTCCTTGCATTGCTGTCGCCATGGCAACGCTCCCAGCATCCTCCTTGCATTGCTGTCACCATGGCAACGCTCCCGGCATCCTCCTTGCATTGCCGTCACCATGGCAATGCCCCCAGCATCCTCCTTGCATTGCCGTCACCATGGCAATGCCCCCAGCATCCTCCTTGCATTGCTGTCACCATGGCAACGCTCCGGCATCCTCCCGGCATTGCTGTCACCATGGCAACGCCCCCAGCATCCTCCCGGCATTGCTGTCACCATGGCGACGCCCCAGCATCCTCCCGGCATTGCTGTCACCATGGCAACGCTCCCGCATCCTCCCGGCATTGCTGTCTCCATGGCAACGACCCAGTGGCCGCCCTGGCAACCGTCCCAGCCATGCCGAGGCCGTTGCCATGGCAACAGCCGGGTTCCCCAGCCGCCGTTTCCATGGCAACCACGCCTGGCTCTGTGATTGGCCGGAGATAACGGATTTCTTTCCAACGCTGCGTTCTGATTGGTCAGAACTGCCAAATTTGACCCCTCCCTCCATTGCTGGGCTCTGATTGGTCAGAACTCCCAGATCCCTTTCCAATGCTGCTCCCTGATTGGTCAGAACCGCCAAACCAAACTCTCCCCATTGCTGGCTTCTGATTGGTTACAACTCCCCGATCCATTTCCATTGCTGCCCTCCGATTGGTCAGAACTCCCAAACCAGATCCCTTTTCAATGCTGAGCTCTGATTGGTCAGAACTCCCGATCCCTTTCCAAAACTGGGCTGTGATTGGTCAGACCTCCCAGCCCGCCCTCCATTCCTGCTCCCTGATTGGTTACAGCCCCCAGATCCCTTTTCCATTGCTGCGCTCTGATTGGTCAGAACTCCCAAATTTGACCCCCCCCTCCCCCTCCATTGCTGGGCTCTGATTGGTCAGAACTCCCCGATCCCTTTCCAACACTTCGCTCTGATTGGTCAGAACTCCCAGACTCCCCTCCATTGCTGGGTTCTGATTGGTCAGAACTCCCCGATCCCTTTCCAACACTGCGCTCTGATTGGTCAGCCCTCCATTCCTGCTCCCTGATTGGTCCCAACTCCACCTCCCATTCTCACCCTTCCCCCCGATTGGCCGCCCGTCCTCAGCGCCCCCATTGCCGCCGGGGTTCCTCTGCCGGGCCCTGATTGGCCGCCCGTCCTCAGCGCCCCCATTGGCCGCCGGGGTTCCTCTGCCGGGCCCTGATTGGCCGTTTCTCCCCGCGCAGGCGTGGTCCGGGCCTCGAGCATTTTCCCCATCCTGAGCGCGGTGCTGCTGCTGCTGGGGGGGCTCTGCGTGGCGGCCTCGCGGCTGCGGCGCGCCAGGACCAGCCTGGTGCTCGGCGCCGGCATCCTCTTCGTGGCCGCGGGTGAGTGAGGGGTTAAAAAATCCCAAATTCACCCCAAAAATCCGTCCCCAAAACCCCTAAAACCATTCAAAAACCCATCTCCAAAATCCATCCAAAACCACCAAAATCCACCCCAAATCCATCCCAGCATCCTCTTCGTGGCCGGCGGGTGAGTGAGGGGTTAAAAATCCCCAATTCACCCCAAAAATCAGCCCAAAATTCATCCCAAATCCACCCCAAATCCATCCCAGCATCCTCTTCGTGGCCGCGGGTGAGTGAGGGGTTAAAAAAACCCAAATTCACCCCAAAAATCCATCCCCAAAACCCCTAAAACCATTCAAAAACCCATCTCCAAAATCCTTCCTAATCATCCCAAAACCACCAAAATTCACCCCAAAATCCACCCCAAATCCATCCCAGCATCATCTTCGTGGCCGTGCCCCCAAATTCACCCCAAAAATCCGTCCCCAAAACCCCAAATTCACCCCAAAACTCCATCCCCAAAACCCCAAATTCACCCCAAAACTCCATCCCCAAAACCCCCAAAACCATTCCAAAATTCCATCCCCAAAATCCATCCCCAAAACCCCCAAATTCACCCCAAAAATCCGTCCCCAAAACCCCCAAAACCATTCAAAATTCCATCTCCAAAATCCATCCCAAAAACCCCCAAATTCACCCCAAAAATCCATCCCCAACACCCCAAATTCACCCCAAAAATCCATCCCCAACACCCCAAATTCACACCAAAAATCCATCCCCAAAACCCCTAAAACCATGCAAAAACCCATCTCCAAAATCCTTCCCAAAATTCATCCCAAATCCATCCCAAATCCATCCCAGCATCCTCTTCGTGGCCGCGGGTGAGTGAGGGGTGAAAAACCCCCAAATTCACCCCAAAAATCCATCCCAAAACCCCCAAATCCACACCAAAAATCCATCCCAAAACCACCAAAATCCATTCAAAAACCCATCTCCAAAATCCATCCCAAAAACCCCCAAATTCACCCAAAAATCCGTCCCCAAAACCCCTAAAACCATGCAAAAACCCATCTCCAAAATCCTTCCCAAAACCACCAAAATCCATCCCCAAAACCACCAAAATTCACCCCAAAAATCCATCCCCAAAACCCCCAAATTCACCTCAAAAATCCATCCCCAAAACCCCCAAATTCATTAAAAAAAATCCATCTCCAAAATCCATCCCAAAAACCCCCAAATTCACCTCAAAAATCCATCCCCAAAACCCCCAAATTCACCCCAAAAATCCATCCCCAAAACCCCTAAAACCATGCAAAAACCCATCTCCAAAATCCTTCCCAAAACCACCAAAATCCATCCCCAAAACCACCAAAATTCACCCCAAAAATCCATCCCCAAAACCCCCAAATTCACCCCAAAAATCCATCCCCAAAACCCCAAAATTCACCCCAAAAATCCATCCCCAAAACCCCCAAATTCACCCCAAAAATCCGTCCCCAAAACCCCCAAATCCATTAAAAAATCCATCACCAAAATCCATCCAAAACCCCCAAAATCCATCTCCAAAATCCATCCCAAAAACCCCAAAATCCATCCCCAAAACCCCCAAATCCACACCAAAAATCCATCCCCAAAACCCCTAAAACCATTTAAAAACCCATCTCCAAAATCCTTCCCCAAACCACCAAAATTCACCTCAAAAATCCATCCCCAAAACCCCCAAATTCATCCCCAAAATCCATCCCCAAAACCCCAAATTCACCCCAAAAATCCATCCCCAAAAACCCCAAATCCATTGAAAATTCCATCTCCAGAATTCAACCCAAATCCACCCCAAATCAATTTTGTAATTAATTTTTAAAACTTCATTTTTAAAAATTCCTTTCTGAATTCATATTTTAAAATTAATTTTAAAAAATTCATTTTAAATTAATTTTTAAAATTAATATTTTAAAAAGAAATTTTAAATTCATTTTTTAAAATTCAATTTCTGAAGATTCATTTTTAAAAATTAATTTTAAATTAATTTTTAAAATTCATATTTTAAAAAGAATTTTTAAATTAAATTTTTTAAAATTCAATTTTTTGAAAATTAATTTTTAATTAATTTTTAAAAATTCAATTTTTGAAAATTCATTTTTGAAAATTAAGTTGTAAGTTAATTTTTAAAACACATTTTAAAAATTAATTTTTAATTAATTTTTTAAAAATTATCTTTAAAATTCATTTTTAAATTTTTTTTAAATTTTTTTAACATTAATTTTTTGAAATTCATTTAAAATTAATTTTTATTCATTTCTTAGAATTCATTCTTTAAAATTCATTTTGCAATGAATTTTCAAAATTCATTTTTTTAAAATTCGTTTTCAAATTCATTTTTTTAAGTTCATTTTTTTAACATTAATTTTTTGAAATCCATTTAAAATTAATTTTTATTCATTTTTTTTAAAAATTCATTCTTTAAAATTCGTTTTGCAATGAATTTTCAAAATTCATTTTTTAAAATTCATTTTTTAAAAATCATTCTTTAAAATTCATTTTGCAATGAATTTTCAAAATTCATTTTTTTAAAATTCGTCTTCCAATTCATATTTTTTTTTTAAATTCATTTTTTTCCAAATTCATTTCTTCAAATTCATTTTTTTTTTAAAACGAATTTTAAAACTTAATTTTTGCACAATTCATTTAAAATGAAATTTAAAAATTAATTTTTCCACAATTCATTTAAAATGAATTTTAAAAATTAATTTTTAAAATTCATTTTTTAATTAATTTTTTTTTTTTTAATTTATCGATGAATTAACGAATCCCCCCCCCCCCAAACCCCCCCCCATTCCCCTTGTTAACCCCTTCCCCGCCAGGCCTCTCCAACATCATCGGCGTCATCGTTTACATCTCGGCCAACGCCGGGGGGGAGGGGTCAGGGGGCGGCCTCCCCTCCCCCCCCCGGCGGGACGGGGAGCGCCGCCCCTCCCCCTACAGCTACGGCTGGAGCTTCTACTTCGGGGGCGTCTCCTTCATCCTGGCCGAGGCCATCGGCGTCCTGGCCGTCAACCTCTACATCGAGCGTCACCGCAAGGCCCCGCCCCCTCCGCCGGCCCCGCCCCCCGCGCCGCCGCTTTTACCCCGGCAGGCCCCGCCCCCTCTGTCCAGGCCCCGCCCCCCGCGCCGCCGCTCGCGCTCGGGCTCGCGCTCCAGCGGCAAGTCACGTGACCCCTCCCCTCCCTCCGCGCAGGCGCAGCAGCCGCAGCGTGGGAAGGCCTCGGCCTCCCCTCCCCCCGCTGAGATTTCCATGTACACCCTGAGCAGGGGGGGAGGGGCCGGCGGGGAAGGGCCCCTCCCCCCGCCCGGAGTGGGCGTGGCTTCGTCTCCCCCTCCCCCGCCCCCTGGGGCTGCGCCCCTCCCACCCCCGGCCCCGCCCGGCACGCCCGGCCCCGCCCCTCCCCCGCCCCCCCCCGGGGCTTTCCTGACGCTGCAGGGGGGGGGAGGGGCGGGGGGAGGGGCCGAGACCCCCGGGGGGGGCACCGGGACCCTGAACAGGAAAACGACCCCGGTGTAGGGGGGCGGGGATTGCCCCAAATGAGCCCCAAATTCAGCCCAAAAATCACCCAAAATTCAGCCCAAAATCAGCTGAAAATTACCCAAAAATGCAGCTTAAAATAATTCCAAAATCAGCCCAAAATCACCCAAAATTCAGCCCAAAATTCCTCAAAATTCAGCCCAAAAATCACTCAAAATTCAGCCCAAAAATCACTCAAAATTCAGCCCCAAAATCAGCTGAAAATTACCCAAAAATGCAGCTTAAAATAATTCCAAAATCAGCCCAAAATCAGCTGAAATCAGCCCAAAATTTACCTTAAAATAATTCCAAAATCACCCAAAATTCAGCCCATAAATCACCCAAAATTCACCCAAAAATCAGCTGAAAATTACCCAAAAATGCAGCTTAAAATAATTCCAAAATCAGCCCAAAATCAGCTGAAATCAGCCCAAAATTTACCTTAAAATAATTCCAAAATCACCCAAAATTCAGCCCAAAAATCACCCAAAATTCAGCCCCAAATCAGCTGAAAATTACCCAAAAATTCAGCGTAAAATAATTCCAAAATCAGCCCAAAATCAGCTGCAATCAGCCCAAAATTCACCTTAAAATAATTCCAAAATCACCCAAAATTCAGCCCAAAAATCACCCAAAATTCAGCCCAAAATCAGCTGAAAATTACCCAAAAATGTACCTTAAAATAATTCCAAAATCAGCCCAAAATCACCCAAAAATCAGCCCAAAATCATCCCAAATTACCCTGAAATTCACCCCTAAATCCATCAAAAATCACCTGAAATTCAGCCATAATTTACTGAAAATTCACCCCAAAATCCCCCCGAAATTTACCCCAAAATTCACCTTAAAATTACCCCAAAATTCACTCAAAATCCACCCAAAAAATCACCTTAAAATAATTCCAAAATCAGCCCAAAATCACCTTAAAATCATCCCAAATTACCCCCAAATTCACTCAAAATTCCCCTGAAATTTGCACCAAAATTACCCCGAAATTCACCCAAAATTTTCTCGGAAATTTACACCAAAATTCACCCCAAAATCAGCTGAAAATTACCCAAAAATCACCTTAAAATAATTCCAAAATCGACCCAAAATCACCTCCAAATTCACCTTAAAATCATCCCAAATTACCCCGAAATTCACCCCTAAATCCATCAAAAATCACTCAAATTCACCCCGAAATTCACCTTAAAATTACCCCAAAATTCACTCAAAATCCACCCGAAATTTACACCCAAATTCACCCCAAAATCACCTGAAAATTACCCAAAAAATCACCTTAAAATAATTCCAAAATCAGCCCAAAATCAGCTGAAATCAGCCAAAATTCACCCCCAAAATCACCTGAAAATTACCCAAAAAATCACCTTAAAATAATTCCAAAATCAGCCCAAAATTCAGCCCAAAATTCACCTTAAAATCATCCCAAATTACCCTAAAATTCACCCAAAATTCAGCTAAAATTTACTCAAAATTCACCCCAAAATTCACCCCAAAATTTACCCCAAAATTCACTCAAAATTCACCCGAAAATTAATCCAAAATTCACTCAAAATTCACTGTAAAATTCCTCCAAAATCAGTCAAGATTCACCCGAAAATTCACCCCAAAATCATCCCTAAATTCACACGAAATCACCCCAAAATCCACCCCAAAAATCACCAAAATTATGCAAAAATCAGCCCAAAATTCACCTTAAAATCACCCAAAATTGTCCCCAAAAATCACCCCAAAATTAATCCAAAATTCATTTCAAATCAGCCCAAAATTCACTCCAAAATTACCTCAAATCAGCCCAAAAATCACCCCAAAATTCACCCAAAATTCACCTTAAAATCCTCCAAAAATTCACCCCAAAATCACCCAAAAATTAATCAAAATTTCACCGCAAAATGAACCCAAAATTCCCACAGAATTCATCCAAATTTTGCCCCAAATTTCACCCAAAATCCCCCAAAATTCACCCAAATTTTGCCCCTCCCGCCCCCAAGCCCCGGGGAGTCCCAGTGCCTTAAAGGGGGGGTTGGGACCCCCAGGATGCCCCCACCAGTACGGACCAGTTTGGACCAGTACGGACCAGTTTGGACCAGTTTGGACCAGTAACTCCAGTTTCTCTGGACCAGTTTGGACCAGTCCAGACCAGTTCCCCGGACCAGTATCCCCCAGTTTTCCAATACCAGTACGGACCAGTTTAGACCAGTTGGGACCAGTAACTCCCAGTTTGTCTGGACCAGTTTGGACCAGTTCACTGCCTGATATGGGACCAGTATCCCCCAGTTTTCCAATACCAGTACAGACCAGTTTGGACCAGTTTGGACCAGTTCACTGCCTCATATGGGACCAGTATCCCCCAGTTTCCCTAGACCAGTTTGGACCAGTATGGACCAGTAAATCCCAGTTCCCTGGACCAGTAACTCCCAGTTTGCCTGGACCAGTTTGGACCAGTCCAGACCAGTTCCCTGGACCAGTATCCCCCAGGTTTCCCATACCAGTACGGACCAGTTTGGACCAGTAACCCCCAGTTTTCCTGGACCAGTTTGAACCAGTTTGGACCAGTAACCCCCAGTTCCCTGGAACAATCTGGACCAGTTTGGGCCACTCCAGACCAGTTCACTGCCTTACATGGGACCAGTATCCCCCAGTTTGCCTGGACCAGTTTGGACCAGTAAATCCCAGTTCCCTGGACCAGTATCCCCCAGTTTCCCAACACCAGTTTGGACCAGTTTGGACCAGTTTGTCCCAGTTTCCCTGGACCAGTTTGGACCAGTTTGTCCCAGTATCCCTGGGCCAGTCTGGACCAGTCTGGACCAGTTTGCACCAGTCCCTCCCAGTTTGTCCCAGTCCCCCAACGCCCCTGGGGGGGGCTGGGATCATCGGGAGCCCCCCCGGGACCGCCCAGGCCCCGCCCCCTTTACCAAACCCCGCCCCCTTTACAAAACCCCGCCCCTTTCTTCCCCTCCCACCCAAACCCCGCCCCTCACCCAGCTCAGACCACGCCCCCTTCACACCTGGGCTGTGACCACGCCCCCGTTTGTGAGCAAACCAAGTCCCAAGGGTGTTGGCCACGCCCCTGCATTTAAGCCCCGCCCCTCCAGGCCGAAGCCCCCGCCCCCCCCGGCCTGGCCCCGCCCCCCGCATGCGAATTTTTACGGGAATTTCGCTGTTTCCAATAAAAACCAAGCGTGAAAAACGGGAATTTTGGGAACTGTTGGGGGAATTTTGTGGGAATTTGGGGCCATTTTGGGGAAATTTTGGGGAAATTGTGGGAAATTGTTCTGAAATCTGGGGACATTTGGGGGAAATTTGTGGGAATTTGGGGCCATTTGGAGAAAATTTGGGAATTTTGTGGGAATTTAGGGAAATTTTGGGGAATTGTTTTGGAATTTGGCGGAGTTCTGGGGTGGTCCAGACCAATTTCAGGGAATCTTTTGGAATTTGGGGTCATAAGGAAAAAATTTGGGGAATTTTTTGGAATCTGGGGCCATTAAGGTGGAATTTTGTGGGAATTTGGAGCCATTTTGATGCCATTTTGTGAAAAAATTTGGAATTTTGCGGCTATTTTAGGGCCATTTTGTGGGAACTTTGGGAATTTCGGGATTATTTTGTGGAGATTCTGGGAATTTGGGGAGGTTTGGGGACATTTGGGGGAAATTTGGGTCCTTTTGGGGTTATTTTTTTAGGATTGAGGGAATCTGGGTGGTTTGGAGAGATTTTAGGACATTTTGGGGAATTTGCGACATTTGGAACCCGGAAAGAACCCGCAGAACCCCAGGAAACCTCATTAATATTAATAACCCTCATTAATATTAATAAGATCGCAGCAAAACGCCCATCAAAGCGCCAAGACCCGCCCCTTCAGCGAATCCCCCTTGCTATTGGCTGAATTAGCTGTCAATCATATAAGAACAACGCGGCACCGCCTTGCCACGCTTCTGATTGGTTAAAACCACCGCCAATCACATCACTGCGCGGTCTCATTCGTTAAGGTATTGCTCCCGCCTTTCCCCGCCTCCTATTGGCCGCGCCGCCCGTCACTCACCCTTAGCGCGGCGCTGATTGGCGGTTTGCGCCGCTGAAGGGCGGGAGCCGCCGTGTGGCGGAGCCGGAGCGGGCCCGGGCCCGGCGGGGCGGGCGGAGCGGGGCGGGAGCAGCGGAGCGGCCGCGGCCGAGCCGCCCCGGGGCCGCCATGGAGGACGGAGTTTACGGTGAGGCCGCTGAGGGCGGCGGGGCCGGGCGGGAACCGCGGCGGGATCGGGGCGGGCACCGGGGCCGGGCGGGAAAATCGTGAGGGGAACGTGAGGGGAAAAGGGGGTGGGGGGGGTGGGGGATTTCGTGAGGCGCCGGCCAATGGCGGGGCGAGGAGCGGTCACGTGATGGGCGCGGCGGGAAAATGGGGAGGGGTGGGTCACGTGGGTGGGCGGGGCAAATAATGGAGGGTGGAGGCAGCATTCAATGAGGGGCGATGCGACCACGCCCACTTTGATTTGACCACGCCCCCTTATACTAAACCACACCCCTTTAGTAGAGCACGCCTTATTTGTGTCAAGCCACGCCCACTCGCATATGCAAATGAGGCCACACCCCTTTGGGGTGAGCCAGGTGTTATTGGGAAGGCCACGCCCCTTTAGGTCAGACCTTTGTATGAAAAAGGGGCGTGACCAGTGAGAGGGTAAGGTGGTGATATTTGAATGAAGGGGCGGGGCTTGTTCGGGAGGGGGCGTGGTCAAGGAAAGTGCACCAAGTGTGGTCATTAAGGTGTGGGTGTGGTCAGTTGTGCAATGGGCGTGGCCAGGGAGGTGTGGGCGTGGTCAGGTATATGTGGGCGTGGCCAATACTCCAAATCTCCCAGAGTGGAGTTCCTGGGTGGCTCCAGGTGTGCCCAGGTGTGATGTGGGCGTGGTCTGGGACATGTGGGCGTGGCCTGGGTTCAAAATCTCCCAGAATGGAGCTCTAGGGGGGGATCCCCTGGCGCTGGCTCTGTACCCAGGTGTGATGTGGGTGTGGTCAGAGAGCTGTGGGCGTGGCCAGGGATGCAAATCCCCCAGGCTGGAGCTCCTGGGGTGGGTCCTGGTGGGCTCGGGCAGGCCCCAGCTGTACCCAGGTGTACCAGGGATGTTCCCAGCTGTGCCCAGGTGTACCCAGGTGTACCCAGGCATACCCAGCTGTGTCCAGCTGTACCCAGCTGTGTCCAGCGGTGGCGGCTCAGGCCCGGCCGTGTCCCCAGTGCCCCCGGACCTGTCCCCGGAGGAGCGGCGGGAGCTGGAGTCCATCCGGCGCCGCAAGCAGGAGCTGCTGGGGGAGATCCAGCGCCTGCGGGACGAGCTCAGCGAGGCCATCAGCGAGGTCGAGGGCTGGAGGCCAACGAGGGCAGGTCAGGCACCCCAAAGCAGCCCCAAAATATCCTGAAATAGTCCTAAAAATATCCCCAAAATATCCTGAAATAGTCCCAAAAATATCCCCAAAATAGTCCCAAAATAACCCCAAAATATCCTGAAATAGTCCTAAAAATATCCCCAAAATATCCCAAAAATAGCCCAAACTATTCCCAAATATATCCCCAAAATATTCTGAAATAGTCCCAAAAATATCCCCAAATTTATCCCAAAAATAGCTCAAAAATATTCAAAACTTACTCAAAAAAACAGCTGCAAAATAGCCCCAACTATTCCCAAAAATATCCCCAAAATATCCCCAAAATAGCTCAAAAAATATTCAAAACTTACTCAAAAAAACAGCTGCAAAATAGCCCCAACTATTCCCAAAAATATCCCCAAAATAGCTCCAAAATAGCTCAAACATATCCCAAAAAATAGTCCCAAGATATTCCAGATTTATCGCAAAAATAGCCCAAAAAATAGCTCAAAAAATATTCACAATTTATTCAAAAAACAGCTGCAGAATAGCCCCAACTATTCCCAAAAATATCCCCAAAATATCCTGAAATAGTCCCAAAAATAGCTCAAAAATAGCTCAAAAATATCCCCAAAATATCCCAAAAATAGCTCCAAAATATCCCAAAAAATAGCTCCAAAATATTCCAAATTTATCCCAGAAATAGCTCCAAAATATTCAAAATGTATTCAAAAAAAACCAGCTGCAAAATAGCCCCAACTATTCCCAAAACTTTCCCCAAAATAGTCGCAAAAAAAGCTCCAAAATATCCCAAAAAATAGCTCCAAAATATTCCAGATTTATCCCAAAAATAGCTCAAAAAATATTCAAAATTTATTCAAAAAACCAGCTGCAAAATAGCCCCAACTATTCCCAAAAATATCCCCAAAATATCCTGAAATAGTCCCAAAAATATCCCCAAAAATTTCCCATTTTTGACCCCAAATTTCCCCAAATTCCCCAAAAAAATTCCCTCGAATTCCCCAAAATCCCCTCAAAAAATTCCCTGAAAATTCCCATTTTGACCCCGATTTTTCTTGAAAATTCCCCCAAAATTCCCCAAAAATCTCCTGGAAAATTCCTAAAAATTTCCTAAAACTCCCCCATTAAATTCCCCAGAAATTCCCCCAAAATTTCCATTTTTGACCCCAAATTTCCCAAAAATTCCCCCCAAAATTCCCGAAAAATTCCCTCAAAAAATTCCCATTTTGACCCCAAACTTCTTGAAAATTCCCCCAAAAATCCCCTGGAAAATTTCCAAAAATTTCCCCCAAACTCCCCCATCAAATTCCCATTTTTGACCCCAAATTTCCCAAAAATTCCCCCCAAATTCCCAAAAAAATTCCCCATTTTTGACCCAAAATTCCCAAAAATTCCCCCAAAGTTCCCTCAAATTCACCAAAATTCCCCAAAAATCCCCTGGAAAATTCCCAAAAAATTCCCCCGGAAAATTTCCCAAAATTTCCCTTCAATCCCCAAAATTTCCCCAAAACTCCCCCATCAAATTCCCCAAAAATTTCCCCCAAAATTCCTCCCAAATTCCCAAAAAATTCCCGCAAATTGCCCAAAATTCCCTCAAAAAATGCCCAGAAAATTCCCATTTTGACCCCAAATTTCTTGAAAATTCCCCCAAAAAATTCCCCCAAAAATCTTCTGGAAAATTCCCCAGAAATTCCCCCCAAAATTCCCATTTTTGACCCCAAATTTCCCAAAAATTCCCTCAAAAAATTCCCTGAAAATTCCCATTTTTAACCCCAAATTTCCCAAAAATTCCCCCAAAATTCCAAAAAATTCCTTCAAATTCCCCAAAATGCCCTCAAAAAATTCCCTGAAAATTCCCATTTTTGACCCCAAATTTCTTGAAAATTCCCCCAAAATTCCGAAAAAAATTCCCAAAAAATTCCCCCGGAAAATTCCCAAAATTTCCTCAAAACTCCCCCATCAAATTCCCATTTTTGACCCCAAATTTCCCAAAAATCCCCTCTGAAAATTCCCATTTTTAACCCCAAATTTCCCAAAAATTCCCCCAAAATTCCCAAAAAAATTCCCCCAAAATTTCCCCCAAAATCTCCTGAAAATTCCCCAAAATTTCCCCACAACTCCCCCATCAAATTCCCCAAAAATTTCCCCAAAATTCCCATTTTTGACCCCAAATTTCCCAAAAATTCCCCCAAAATTCCCTCAAATTCCCCAAATTTTTCCCAAAATTCCCAAAAATCCCCAAAATTCCCAAAGTTTTTTGGGATTTCCAGCAAGACGCTGCAGCGGAACCGCAAGATGGGGATGGGCCGCAAGAAATTCAACATGGACCCAAAAAAGGTCAGGGAAATTTGGGGAATTTGGGGAATTTTGGGGAAATTTGGGAAATTTGGGGGAAAATTGGGAAATTTGGGGGATTTTTTGAGGGATTTAGGGGGGAAAATTGGGAATTTTTGGGGGAATTTTTGGAATTTTGAGGGATTTTTTTTTAATTTATCGGGGAATTTTTGGGGAATTTTGGGGGAAGATTTGGGGGGAATTTTGGGGGAAATTTTAGGGATTTTGGGGAATTTTTGGGAATTTTGAGGGATTTTTTTTTAATTTATCAGGGAATTTTGGGGGGAATTTTGGGGGAATATTTGGGAATTTTTTGGGAATTTTTGGGGAAATTTTGGGAATTTTGAGGGATTTTTTTTAGTTTTCCGGGGAATTTTGGGGGGAATTTTGGGGGAATATTTGGGAATTTTTGGGGAATTTTTGGGGGAATCTTTAGGGGGAATTTTAGGGAATCTGGGGAGAATTTTTTGGAATTTTGGGGAAGTTTTTGGGAATTTTTAGGGAACTTTTTTGAGGGATTTAGGGGAAATTTGGGGATTTTGGGGGGAATTTTTGGGAATTTTGAGGGATTTTTTTTTTAATTTATCAGGGAATTTTGGGGGAATTTTTGGGAGTTTTGGGAACAATTTGGGGGAATTTTGGGGAGAATTTTTTTGGAATTTTGGGGAAGTTTTTGGGAATTTTTAGGGAATTTTTCTGAGGGATTTAGGGGGAAAATTGGGAATTTTTGGGGGAATTTTTGGGGGAATTTTGGTGGTTTTTGGGTGGGAATTTTGGGGTTTTCAGGTGGGAATTTTGGGTGGGAATTTTGGGGTTTTCGGGTGGGAATTTTGGGGTTTTTGGGTGGGAATTTTGGGGTTTTTGGGTGGGAATTTTGGGTGGGAATTTTGGGGGATTTTTTGGGTGGGAATTTTGGGGTTTTTGGGTGGGAATTTTGGGTGGGAATTTTGGGGGATTTGGGTGGGAATTTTGGGTGGGAATTTTGGTGGTTTTGAGTGGGAATTTTGGGGGATTTTTTGGGTGGGAATTTTGGGGTTTTTGGGTGGGAATTTTGGGGGATTTTTGGGTGGGAATTTTGAGGTTTTTGGGTGGGAATTTTGGGGTTTTCGGGTGGGAATTTTGGGGTTTTTGGGTGGGAATTTTGGGGTTTTCGGGTGGGAATTTTGGGGTTTTTGGGTCGGAATTTTGGGGTTTTTGGGTGGGAATTTTGGGTGGGAATTTTGAGGTTTTTGGGTGGGAATTTTGAGGTTTTTGGGTGGGAATTTTGGGTGGGAATTTTGGGGTTTTTGGGTGGGAATTTTGGGTGGGAATTTTGAGGTTTTGGGTGGGAATTTTGGGGTTTTTGGGTGGGACTTTTGGGGTTTTTGGGTGGGAATTTTGGAATTTTGGGTGGGAATTTTGGGTAGGAATTTTGGGGTTTTTGGGTGGGAATTTTGGGGTTTTTGAATGGGAATTTTGGGGGTTTTGGGTGGGAATTTTGGGTGGGAATTTTGGGGGATTTTTTGGGTGGGAATTTTGGGGTTTTTGGGTGGGAATTTTGGGTGGGAATTTTGGGGTTTTTGGGTGGGAATTTTGGGGTTTTTGGGTGGGAATTTTGAGGTTTTCGGGTGGGAATTTGGGGTTTTTGGGAGGGAATTTTGAGGTTTTTGGGTGGGAATTTCGGGTGGGAATTTTGGGGTTTTCGGGTGGGAATTTTGGGGGATTTTTTGGGTGGGAATTTTGGGGTTTTTGGGTGGGAATTTCGGGTGGGAATTTTGGGGGTTTTGGGTGGGAATTTAGAGGTTTTTGGGTGGGAATTTCGGGTGGGAATTTTGGGGGTTTTGGGTGGGAATTTTGGGGTTTTTGGGTGGGAATTTTGGGTAGGAATTTTGGGGGATTTTTGGGTGGGAATTTTGGGTGGGAATTTTGAGGTTTTTGGGTGGAAATTTTGGGTGGGAATTTCGGGGTTTTTGGGTGGGAATTTTGGGTGGAATTTTGAGGTTTTTGGGTCGGAATTTTGGTGGTTTTGGGTGGGAATTTTGAGGTTTTTGGGTGGGAATTTTGGGTGGGAATTTTGGGGTTTTTGGGTGGGAATTTGGGGGTTTTTGGGCAGGTCTGGATTTCAGGAATGTTGGGTTCCCAGGGGATCCAGTTCCTGGTGGAGCAGGAGCTGCTCCGGCACACGGCCGAGGACATCGCCCGCTTCCTCTACAAGGGAGAGGGGCTGAACAAAACAGCGATAGGAGATTACCTGGGGGAGAGGTGGGACTGGGACGGACTGGGAGGGACTGGGAGGGGATTGGGAGGGGTTAGAGGGGGACTGGGAAGGACTGGGAGGGACTGGGACAGACTGGGAGGGACTGGGACGGACTGGGAGGGACTGGGAGGGGTTAGAGGGAGACTGGGACCCACTGGGAGCCACTGGGAGGGACTGGGAGGGGCTGGGAGGGGCTGAACAAAACCGCAATAGGAGATTACCTGGGGGAGAGGTGGGACTGGGATGGACTGGGAGGGACTGGGAGGGATTGGGAGGGGATTGGGAGGGACTGGGAGGGACTGGGAGGGGATTGGGAGGGACTGGGACAGACTGGGAGGGACTGGGAGGGGTTAAAGAGAGACTGGGAGGGACTGGGAGGGGACTGGGAGGGGTTAGAGGGGGACTGGGAGGGGATTGGGACAGACTGGGACAGACTGGGAGGGGCTGAACAAAACAGCCATAGGAGATTACCTGGGGGAGAGGTGGGACTGGGACGGACTGGGAGGGACTGGGAGCCACTGGGAGGGGATTGGGAGGGGTTAGAGGGGGACTGGGACAAACTGGGAGGGACTGGGACAGACTGGGACAGGATTGGGGGAGACTGGGAGGGACTGGGAGGGACTGGGAGGGGATTGGGAGGGGTTAGAGGGGAACTGGGAGGGACTGGGAGGGGTTAAAGGGGAACTGGGACAGACTGGGACAAACTGGGAGGGACTGGGAGGGGATTGGGAGCAACTGGGAGGGACTGGGAGTGACTGGGAGGGGACTGGGACAGACTGGGAGGGAATTGGGAGGGACTGGGAGGGGATTGGAAGGGGTTAGAGGGGGACTGGGAGGGACTGGGAGGGGTTAAAGGGGGACTGGGACAAACTGGGAGGGACTGGGAGAGGATTGGGAGGGACTGGGAGGGGTTAAAGGGGGACTGGGAGGGACTGGGAGGGGCTGAACAAAACTGCAATAGGAGATTACCTGGGGGAGAGGTGGGACTGGGACGGACTGGGAGGGACTGGAGGGACTGGGAGGGACTGGGACCCACTGGGAGGGACTGGGAGAGACTGGGAGGGGATTGGGAGGGACTGGGACAAACTGGGAGGGACTGGGAGGGACTGGGAGGGGCTGAACAAAACTGCAGTAGGAGATTACCTGGGGGAGAGGTGGGACTGGGATGGACTGGGAGGGGATTGGGAGGGGACTGGGAGGGGTTAGAGGGGGACTGGGACAGACTGGGACAAACTGGGAGGGACTGGGAGGGGATTGGGAGGGGTTAGAGGGGGACTGGGATAAACTGGGAGGGACTGGGAGGGACTGGGAGGGGCTGAACAAAACCGCCATAGGAGATTACCTGGGGGAGAGGTGGGACTGGGACGGACTGGGAGGGACTGGGAGGGGAATAGAGGGGGACTGGGACGGACTGGGAGGGGATTGGGAGAGACAGGGAGGACTGGGATGGGTTAAAGGGGAACTGGGACAGACTGGGACAAACTGGGAGGGACTGGGAGGGGATTGGGAGCAACTGGGAGGGACTGGGACAGGATCGGGGGAGACTGGGAGTAACTGGGCGAGACTGGGAAGGTTTAAAGGGGGACTGGGACAGACTGGGAGGGACTGGGAGGGGTTAGAGGGCGACTGGGAGAGATTGGAGAGCAATGATTGACAGCCAGTGGGCGGGGCTTATTACAATCTGAGGGCGTGGCCAAGCCAGGACCCAGCATGATTGACAGGGGGTGGGCGTGTCTTGCCTGTGGATGTGGGCGCAGCCAGGGATGATTGACAGCGGCTGGACTGGGCTGTTTCATGGGTGAATAATGAGGTGGGTGTGGCCAGGGATGATTGACAGGGGCTGGGCTGGGCTGGGCTGGTGAATGGGTGAATGATGGAGTGGGCGTGGCCAGGGATGATTGACAGGGACTGGACAGAGCTGTTAAATGGGTGAATGATGGAGTGGGAGTGGCCAGGGATGATTGACAGGGGCTGGACTGGGCTGTTACATGGATGATTAACAGAGTGGGCGTGGCCAGGGATGATTGACAGGGGCTGGACTGGGCTGTTACATGGGTGATTAACAGAGTGGGCGTGGCCAGGTGTGATTGACAGCCCGGCCCCGCCCCTCAGGGAGGAGTTTAACCTGGGCGTCCTCCACGCCTTCGTGGACCTGCACGAGTTCACCGACCTCAACCTGGTGCAGGCGCTCAGGTGGGGACACCTGGGGGACAGCTGGGGACACCTGGGGACACACCTGGGCACACCTGGGGACAGCTGGGACACACCTGGGGACACCTGGGGGACACTTGGGGACACACCTGGGGATACCTGGGGATGATGGGGACTCACCTGGGACACACCTGGGGACACCTGGGGACACCTGGGACACACCTGGGGACACCTGGGGGACACCTGGGGGACACCTGGGGACACACCTGGGACACAGCTGGGGACACCTGGGATACACCTGGGACACACCTGGGGACACCTGGGACACACCTGGGGACAACTGGGGAGGGGGGGGGTGGGACACACCTGGGGATACCTGGGGACACACCTGGGACACACCCGGGGACAGCTGGGGACACCTGGGACACACCTGGGGGACACTTGGGGACACCTGGGCACACCTGGGGATACCTGGGGACACACCTGGGACACACCTGGGGACACCTGGGACACACCTGGGGACACCTTGGGGGGGTAGGACACACCTGGGGACACCTGGGACAGCTGGGGGACACCTGGGGACACCTGGGGATAATGGGGACTCACCTGGGGACACACCTGGGACACACCTGGGGACACCTGGGAGCATTTGGGACACACCTGGGGACACCTGGGGGACACTTGGAACACACCTGGGGTGCTGGGGACTCACCTGGAGATGAAGTGGGGTCACCTGGGGGGGCTCCCAGGTGAATTCTGGGGGCTCCCAGGTGAGTTTCAGGTAATTCCAGGGGATTTTTTGGGGAATTTTCCAGGTGTTCCAGGTAACCCCAGGTGTGTTCCAGGTAACCCCAGGTGTGTTCCAGGTAACCCCAGGTGTTTGTTTCCGGAATGTTCCAGGCAGTTCCTGTGGAGTTTCCGGCTGCCGGGGGAGGCGCAGAAAATCGATCGCATGATGGAGGCGTTCGCGCAGCGCTACTGCCTGTGCAACCCGGGCGTGTTCACCTGTACAGGTGAGAACAGCTGGACACACCTGGATACAGCTGGGTACAACCCTGACACAGCTGGGGTATCACTGACACACCTGGGTACAGCCCTGACACACCTGGACACAGCCCTGACACACCCAGCGCTACTGCCTGTGCAACCCGGGGGTGTTCACCTGTACAGGTAACACAGCTGGACACAGCTGGATACACCTGGGTACAGCTGGGCACACCTGGGTACAGCCCTGACACACCTGGGGTATCACTGACACACCCAGCGCTACTGCCTGTGCAACCCGGGGGTGTTCACCTGTACAGGTAACACAGCTGGGCACACCTGGGCACAGCTGGACACACCTGGGGTATCACTGACACACCCAGCGCTGCTGCCTGTGCAACCCGGGGGTGTTCACCTGTACAGGTGGCACAGCTGGGGTGACACAAACACACCTGGGGTGACTCAGGGACACCATTGAGT
>NC_135302.1:1502332-1569243 GCF_051311805.1 Agelaius phoeniceus | reverse complement strand
GACTCAGGGACACCATTGAGTGACACAGGGACACACCTGGGTGACACAGGGACACACCTGAGCTCACCTGGACACACCTGGGGTGACACAAACACACCTGGGTGACACAGGATCACACCTGGGTGGCACAGGGACACAATTGGGGGACACAGGGCCACACCTGGCTGGGTTAGGAGCTCACCTGTCCCACCTGGGCTCACCTGGGTGACTCAGACTCACACCTGGGTGACACAAACACACCTTGGGTGACTCAGGATCACACCTGGGTGGCACAGGGTCACAATTGGCTGACACAGGGACACAATTGGGGGACACAGGGACACACCTGGCTGGGTTAGGAGCTCACCTGTCCCACCTGGGCACACCTGGGTGGCACAAACACACCTGGGGTGACACAGGATCACACCTGGGTGGCACAGGGCCACACCTGGGTGACATAGGGACACAATTGGGTGGCAGAGGGACACACCTGGCCGGGTTAGGAGCACACCTGGGGTGACTCAGGATCACACCTGGGTGACACAGGGCCACAATTTGGGGACACAGGGACACACCTGGACACACCTGGCCGGGTTAGGAGCTCACCTGTCCCACCTGGACACACCTGGGCTGACACAGGGTGACACCTGGGTGGCACTGGGTCACAATTGGGTGGGACAAGGCCACACCTGAGCTTACCTGGACACACCTGGGGTGACTCAGGATCACACCTGGATGGGACAGGGCCACACCTGGGTGACACAGGGACACAATTGGGTGGCACAGGGACACACCTGTGCTCACCTGGACACACCTGGGGTGACACAAACACACCTGGGGTGACTCAGGATCACACCTGGGTGGCACAGGGACACAATTGGGTGACACAGGGCCACACCTGGCCGGGTTAGGAGCTCACCTGTCCCACCTGGGCACACCTGGGGTGACTCAGGATCACACCTGGGTGACACAGGGTCACAATTGAGTGACACAAACACACCTGGGGTGACACAGGGTGGGACAGGGACACACCTCGGTGGCACAGGGACACACCTGGCTGGGTTAGGAGCTCACCTGTCCCACCTGGGACACACCTGGGGTGACTCAGGATCACACCTGGGTGACATAGGGCCACACCTGGCCGGGTTAGGAGCTCACCTGTCCCACCTGGACACACCTGGGCTGACACAGGGTGACACCTGAGTGACACAGGGACACAATTGGGTGACACAAACACACCTGGGGTGACTCAGGATCACACCTGGGTGACACAGGGACACACCTGGACACACCTGGACACACCTGGACACACCTGGCAGGGTTAGGAGCTCACCTGTCCCACCTGGGACACACCTGGGTGACACAGGATCACACCTGGGTGGCACAGGGCCACACCTGGGTGACATAGGGCCACAATTGGGTGACACAGGGACACACCTGAGCTCACCTGGGGTGACTCAGGATCACACCTGGGTGACACAGGGCCACACCTGGGTGACACAGGGCCACACCTGGCCGGGTTAGGAGCTCACCTGTGCCTCCCCTGTGTTCCTGGCGTGTCGCTGGCGTGTCAGACACGTGTTACGTGCTCTCCTTCGCCGTGATCATGCTCAACACGAGCCTGCACAACCCCAACGTGCGGGACAAGCCCTCGGCCGAGCGCTTCGTGGCCATGAACCGCGGCATCAACGACGGCGGCGACCTGCCCGAGGAGCTGCTCAGGGTGGGCGGGGCCGGGGCGGGGCCTGGGCGGGGCTCGGGGGCGGGTCAGGTGTGGGTGGCAAAGTTTGGGGGAGTTTGGGGGAAATTTGGGGGAAAAAAGGTGAAAAAATGGGGATTTTAGAGGGGGTGTCAATGATGGGGGTGACCTGCCCGAGGAGCTGCTCAGGGTGGGCGGGGCCGGGGCGGGGCCGGGGCGGGGCCAGGGGGCGGGGTCAGGTGTGGGGGGCAAAGTTTGGGGGAAAAAAAGGTGAAATTTGGGGGAAAAAAGGTGAAAAAATGGGGATTTTGGGGGTGACCTGCCCGAGGAGCTGCTCCGGGTGGGCGGGGCCTGGGAGGGGCCTGGGAGGGGCTCGGGGGCGGGGTCAGGTGTGGGGGGCAAAGTCTGGGGAGAAAAAGGTGAAATTTGGGGGGAAAAAAAGGTGAAAAAATGGGGATTTTGGGGGTATCAGTGATGGGGGTGATCTGCCCGAGGAGCTGCTGCGGGTGGGCGGGGCCGGGGCGGGGCCAGGGTGCGGGGTCAGGTGTGGGCGGCAAAGTTTGGGGGAGAAAAGGTGAAATTTGGGGGAAAAAAGGTGAAAAAATGGGGATTTTAGAGGGGGTATCAGTGATGGGGGTGACCTGCCCGAGGAGCTGCTCAGGGTGGGCGGGGCCGGGGCTGGGGCGGGGCCCTGGGCGGGGCCCGGGGGCGGGGTCAGGTGTGGGGGGCAAAGTTTGGGGAGAAAAAGGAAGAAATTTGGGGGAAAAAAGGTGAAAAAATGGGGATTTTAGAGGGGGGTGTCAATGATGGGGGTGACCTGCCCGAGGAGCTGCTGCGGGTGGGCGGGGCCGGGGCGGGGCCTGGGAGGGGCTCGGGGGCGGGTCAGGTGTGGGGGGCAAAGTTTGGGGGAAAAAAGGTGAAAAAATGGCCCAAAAATCCCCAAAAAATCCCCCCAAATTCTCCCTAAAATCCCCCCCCAAATATTCCCAAATTTCCCCTCAATTGCCCATAATTCCCCCCAAATTTCCCCCCAAATCCCCCACATTCTTCTGTAATTCCCCCCAAAAATTCCCCCAAAAATCCACAAATTTCCCCTAAAATCTCTCATAATTCCCCCAAAATTCCTCAAAAATCCTCAAAAATCCCACAAAATTCCCCCCAAAATCCCTCCCAAAATATTCCCAAATTTCCCCACAATTCCCCATAATTCCCCCGAAAATTCCCCAAAAAATCCCCCCCAAATTCCCTCAATTCCCCATAATTCCCCCGAAAAATTCCCCCAAAAATCCCCAAAAAATCCCCCAAAATCCCCCCAAATTTCCCCCCAAAATTCCCCCGAATATTCCAAAAAATCCCCAAAATTCCCTCCAAAATCCCCCCCAAAATCCCCCCAAATTTCCCCCCTAAAATTCCCCCAAAAATCCGCGAAAATTCTAAAAAATCCCCAAAAATTCCCCCAAAATCTCCCCAAAAATCCCCCAAAAATTCCCCCCCAAATCCCCCCAAATTTCCCAAAAATCCCCATAATTCCCCCCTAAAATTCCCCCAAAAATCCACGAAAATTCCAAAAAATCCCCAAATTTTCCCAAAAATCCCCCCCAAAATCCTCCTAATTCCACCCAAAATTCCCAAAAAATTCCCCCAAATTTCCCCTCAATTCCCCATAATTCCCCCCAAAAATTCCCCCAAAATTCTCCAAAAATCCCCCAAAAATTCCCCCCAAAATTCCCTCCAAAAATTCCCCCAAAAATTCCCAAAAATCCCCAAAATTCCCTCCAAAATCCCCCCAAATTTCCCCTTAATTCCCCATAATTCCTCCCAAAAATTCCCCCCAAAATCCTCCTAATTCCACCCAAAATTCCCAAAAAATTCCCCCAAAATTCCCTCAAATTTCCCCTCAATTCTGCATAATTCCCCCCAAAAATTCCCCCAAAATTCTCCAAAAATCCCCCAAAAATTCCCCCAAAAATTCCCAAAAATCCCCAAAATTCCCTCCAAAATCCCCCCAAATTTCCCCTTAATTCCCCATAATTCCTCCCAAAAATTCCCCCAAAATCCCCAAAAAATTCCCCAAAAAATTCCCCCAAAATCCCTCAAATTTCCCCTCAATTCCCCATAATTCCCTCCTAAAATTCCCCAAAAATCCCCAAAAAAATCCCCCAAAATCCCCCAAATTTCCCCCCAAAATTCCCTCCAAAATCCCCCCCAAAATTCCCTCAAATTTCCCCTCAATTCCGCATAATTCCCCCCTAAAATTCCCCCAAAAATCCGCAAAAATTCCAAAAAAATCCCCAAATTTTCCCCAAAATCCCCCCAAATTTCCCCCAAAATCCCCCCAAATTTCCCCTCAATTCCCCCAAAAATTCCCCCAAAAATTCCCCCAAAAATTCCCAAAAATCCCCAAATTTCCCCCCAAATCCCCGAATTTTCCCGAATTTTCCCGAATTCCCCCCAAATCCCAGAACCTGTACGAGAGCATCCGCTCGGAGCCCTTCAAGATCCCCGAGGACGACGGCAACGACCTCACCCACACCTTCTTCAACCCCCGACCGCGAGGGCTGGCTGCTCAAGCTGGGTAAGCCCCGCCCACCGCGCCCGGGCCACGCCCACCAAGTCTGGGCCACGCCCCCACCGGGCCACGCCCAAAAAATCCCGCTGAAATTACTCAAAAATTCAAATTTTTGGGCATTTTTTAAGGTTTTATGGGGATTGAATGTGGCTAAAAGTGGGTGGGGCGTGACTCAGGCCACGCCCACCAGACCCAGGCCACGCCCACCACACATGGGCCACGCCCTCACCAGGCCACTCCCACAAAATCCCACTCAAATTACTCAAAAATTCAAATTTTTGGGCATTTTTTAAGGTTTTATGGGGTTAAAGGGAGTGGGACACAGCCATGGCCACGCCCACCGCACCCAGGCCCCGCCCACCACACCTGGGCCACGCCCCCACCTGGCCACGCCCAAAAAATCCCACTGAAATTACTCAAAAATTCAAATTTTTAGGAATTTTTTAAGGATTTATAGGGATTGAATGTGGCTAAAAGTAGGTGGGGCGTGACTCAGGCCACGCCCACCAGACCCAGGCCACGCCCACCATGCCTGGGCCACGCCCTCACCAGGCCACGCCCACAAAATCCCACTCAAATTGCTCCAAAATCCCAAATTTTGGGCATTTTTTTAAGGTTTTATGGGGTTAAAGTGAGTGGGACACAGCCATGGCCACGCCCACCGCACCCAGGCCCCGCCCACCACACCCAGGCCCCGCCCACCACACCTGGGCCACGCCCAAAAAATGCCACTGAAATTGCTCCAAAATCCCAAATTTTGGGCATTTTTTGACCATTTATGGAGTTAATGTGGGTGGGACACAGCCCTGGCCACGCCCACCACACCCAGGCCCCGCCCACAACATCTGGGCCACGCCCTCACCGGGCCACGCCCAAAAAATCCCACTGAAATTACTCCAAAATTCCCATTTTTGGGCATTTTTTAAGGTTTTATGGGTTTAAAGTGGGTGGGACACTGCCCTGGCCACGCCCACTTCACTTGGCCACACCCCCATCCTCTGGCCACGCCCCCTCCCAGTTCCCCCCATTCTCTCCCAGTTTGGTTTTGCTGAATTTTAATGAATTTTTTTCTCTTTCTTTCTTTTCCTTCCCTGGATATTCCCAAAATTCCCCCAAAATTCTCCAAAAATTCCCCAAATTCCACCCCCCAAAATTGGCAAAATCCTCACAAAATCCCCCCAAAATTCTTCGAATTTCCCTAAATTCCCTCCCCAAATCCTCCCAAAATTCCCCAAATTTTCCCTAAATCTCCCCAAAATTGCCCCAAATTTTACCAAAATTCCCAAATTTCTGCCCCTCCCCCCCCCCCCCCCCGGTGCTGGCTTTGGGACCCCCCAGGAGGTGAGTGCAGGGCTGGGGGAGGGGCAACGCTTGGGACCCCCCAAAAAACCCCAAAATCTCCCCAAAATTTGCCCCAAAATCTCCCCAAATTTGCCCCAAAATCTCCCCAAATATTTCCAAAATTCCCTCAACCTCCCCTAAAAATCCACCAGATTTCCCTGAAATTCCCCCAAAATTCCAATTTCCCCCAAAATTCCCCCAAATCCCCCAAAATTCCAATTTCCCCCAAAATTCCCCAAATACCCCAAAATCCTGAAGATTTCCCCCAAAATGCCCCAAATTTCCCCCAATTTCCCCCCAAAAATCCCAGGTTTCCCCCAAAATTCCCCCAAAATTTTGGAATTTCCCCAAATTTCCCAAAATCCCCCCTATTTCCCCCCAAAATCCCCCAAATTTCCCCCAAAAATCCTGAAGATTTCCCCCAAAATCCCCCAAATGCTCCCCAAAATCCCCTGAATTCTCCCAAAATCTCTCCCCAAATCCCCCAAAATTCCCCCCAAAAATCCCAGGTTTGCCCCAAATTTTTGGAATTTGCCCAAATTTCCCAAAATTCCCCAAAATCCACTGAATTCTCCCAAAATCTCTCCCCAAATCCCCCTAAATTCCCCAAAAATTCCCCCAAAATTTTTGAAATTTCCCCGATTTTCCCAAAATCCCCCAAATTTCCCCCCAAAATCCCCCTAAATTCCCCCAAAATTTTGGAATTTCCCCCATTTTCCCAAAATCCCCCAGATTTCCCCCCAAATCCCCTGAATTCTCCCAAAATTCCCCTAAATTCCCCCAAAATTCCCCAAAATTTTTGAAATTTCCCCGATTTTCCCAAAATCCCCCCAATTTCCCTCCAAAATCCCCTGAATTCTCCCAAAATCCCCCAAATTTCCCCCCAAAATCCCCCAAATTCTCCCAAAATGCCCCTAAATTCCCCAAAATTCCCACAAAATTTTTGGAATTTTCCCGATTTTCCCAAAATCCCCCAAATTTCCCCCAAAATCCCCCAAATTTTCCCCCAAAATCCTGAAGATTTCCCCCAAATCCCCCCCAAAATCCCCTGAATTCTCCCAAAATCTCTCCCAAAATCCCCAAAATTTCCCCCAAAAATCCCAGGTTTGCCCCAAATTTTTGGAATTTGCCCAAATTTCCCAAAATCCCCCAAATTTCCCTCCAAAATCCCCTCAGATTTCCCCCAAAATCCCCAAATTTCCCCCCAAATTTTTGAAATTTCCCCCAAAATCCCCTGAATTCTCCCTAAATCCCCCCTAAATCCCCCAAAAAATCCCAGGTTTCCCCCAAAATTCCCCCCAAATTTTGGAAATTTGCCCAAAATCGCCCAAATTTGCCCAAATCCCCTCCCAGGCGGGCGGGTGAAGACGTGGAAGCGCCGTTGGTTCATCCTGACCGACAACTGCCTCTACTACTTCGAGTACACCACGGTGAGAGACCCAAAATCCCCAAATTCCACCTTGGGAACCCCAAAATCCCCCAAAACCGCCCCCAAATCCCCCAAAAACATCAAAAATTGAGCCAAAAATCTCAAAATTCACCCAAAAATCCCAAATCTGCCTCTACTGCTTCGAGTACACCACGGTGAGAGCCCCAAAAATCCCAAATTCACCCCAAATTCACCCCAAAATCTGCCCCAAAATCCCCAAAATTCACCCCAAATTCACCCCAAAACCCCAAATTCCACCTTGGGAGCACCAAAATCTCCCCCAAAACTGCCGAAAATTTGAGCCAAAATCACCCAAAATCCACCCCAAAACCGCCCTAAAATCCCCAAAATTCACCCCAAAAATCCCAAATTCCACCTTGGGAGCACCAAAATCCCCCAAATCCACCCCAAAATCCCCAAAAATGCCAAAAATTTGAGCCAAAATCCCCCAAAATTCACCCAAAATCCCAAATCTGCCTCTACTACTTCGAGTGCACCACGGTGAGAGCCCAAAAAATCCAAAATCCCCAAAATTCACCCCAAAAATCCCAAATTCCACCTTGGGAGCACCAAAATCCCCAAAACCGCCCCAAAATACCCCAAAAATGCTGAAAATTTGAGCCAAAAATCTCAAAATTTACCCCAAAATCCCAAATCTGCCTCTACTACTTTGAGTACACCACGGTGAGAGCCCAAAATCCCCAAAATTCACCCCCAAAAATCCCCAAAATTCACCCCAAAAACCCCAAATTCCACCTTGGCAGCACCAAAATCCCCCAAAACCACCAAAATCTGCCCCAAAACCATCAAAAATTGAGCCAAAATCCCCAAAATCCCAAATCTGCCTCTACTACTTCGAGTACACCACGGTGAGAGACCCAAAACCCCAAAATTCACCCCAAAATTCACCCCAAAAATCCCAAATTCCACCTTGGGAGCCCCAAAATCCCCCAAAACCGCCCCAAAATCCCCCAAAACCACCCAAAATCCACCCCAAAATCCCAAATCTGCCTCTACTACTTGAGTACACCATGGTGAGAGCCCCAAAATCCCCAAAATTCACCCCAAAATTCACCCTAAAAATCCCCCAAATTCACCCCAAAAACCCCCAATCCCCCAAAACCGCCCCAAAATGCCCCCAAAACCACCCAAAAATCTGCCCCAAAACCATCAAAAATTGAGCCAAAATCCCAAAATCCCAAATCTGCCTCTACTTCTTCGAGTACACCACGGTGAGAGCCCCAAAATATCCCAAAACCCCAAAATTCACCCCCAAAATCCCCAAATTCCACCTTGGAAGCCCCAAAATCCCCCAAAACTGCCCCCAAATCCCCCAAAAATGCCAAAAATCTGCCCCAAAACCATCAAAAATTGAGCCAAAATCACCCAAAATTCACCCCAAAATATCCCAAAACACCCCAAAAATTTGAAAAAATTCCCCAAATTCCCCCAAAATTGCCAAAAATTCTCAACATTTCCCCAAAAATTCCCCAAAATTTCTGGAATTTTTGGGATTTCAGGACAAGGAGCCCCAGGGGATCATCCCTGAGGTGGAATTTGCCCCAAAATGCCCCAAATTCACCCAAAATTGCCCAAATTTCCCCAGAGAAATCCCCAAATTCACCAGAAATTGCCAAAAATTCTCAAAATTTCCCAAAATTTCCCCAAAAATCCCCAAATTTTTTTTAATTTCTGGGGTTTCAGGACCAGGAGCCACAGGGGATCATCCCTGAGGTGGAATCTGCCCCAAAATGCCCCAAATTGCCCCAAAATTGCCCAAATTTTTTGGAATTTCTGGAATTTTTGGGGTTCCAGGACAAGGAACCACAGGGGATCATCCCTGAGGTGGAATCTGCCCCAAATTCCCCCAAAATTGCCCAAATTTTGTGGAATTTCTGGAATTTCTGGGGTTTCAGGACAAGGAACCCCAGGGAATCATCCCTGAGGTGGAATTTGCCCCAAAATGCCCCAAATTCAGCCCAAAATTGCCCAAATTTCCCCAGAGAAATCCCCAAATTCACCAGAAATTGCCAAAAATTCTCAAAATTTCCAAAAATTCCCCCAAAATTGCCCAAATTTTCTGGAATTTTTGGGGTTTCAGGATAAGGAGCCACAGGGGATCATCCCTGAGGTGGAATTTGCCCCAAATTCCCCAAAATTGCCCAAATTTTTTGGAATTTCTGGAATTTTTGGGGTTTCAGGACAAGGAACCACAGGGAATCATCCCTGAGGTGGAATTTGCCCAAAATTCCCCCAAAATTGCCCAAATTTTCTCAATTTTCTGGAATTTTTGGGGTTCCAGGACAAGGAGCCCCTGGGAATCATCCCTGAGGTGGAATTTGCCCCAAAATGCCCCAAATTCACCCCAAAATTGCCCAAATTTCCCCAGAGAAATCCCCAAATTCACCAGAAATTGCCAAAAATTCTCAAAATTTCCAAAAATTTCCCCAAAATTGCCCAAATTTTGTGGAATTTCTGGAATTTCTGGGGTTCCAGGACAAGGAGCCGCGGGGAATCATCCCTGAGGTGGAATTTGCCCCAAATTCCCCCAAAATTGCCCAAATTTTCTCAATTTTCTGGAATTTTTGGGGTTTCAGGACAAGGAGCCACAGGGGATCATCCCTGAGGTGGAATTGGCCCCAAAATGCCCCAAATTCAGCCCAAAATTGCCCAAATTTCCCCAGAGAAATCCCCAAATTCCCCCAAAATTGCCAAAAATTCTCAAAATTTCCCAAAATTTCCCCAAAATTGCCCAAATTTTGTGGAATTTTTGGGGTTCCAGGACAAGGAGCCGCGGGGAATCATCCCCCTGGAGAACCTGAGCATCCGCGAGGTGGAGGATCCGCGCAAACCGGTGAGAGACAGCCCCAAAAATGGCCAAAATCACCCAAAAATGGGCCAGAAATGGGCCAAAATCTCCCCAAAAATCACCCAAAAAATGGACCAAAAATGGCCCAAAAGCACCCCAAAAATGGGCCAAAATAACCCAAAAAATGGGCCAGAAATGGGCCAAAATCACCCCAAAAATGGCCCAAAACCACCCAAAAATGGCCCAAAATTACCCTAAAAATGGCCTAAAATCATCTCAAAAACCACCCTAAAAATGACCCAAAAATGGCCCCGAAATCACCCCCAAAATCACCCCAAAAATGGCCCAAAATCACCCTAAAAATGGCCCAAAATCACCCCAAAAATGACCCCAAAAATGGCCAAAAATCACCCCAATGAACACTGTAAAAGTGGCCCAAAATCACCCCAAAAATGGCCGAAAAATGGCCCCAAACCATCTCAAAATCACCCCAAAATCACCCAAAATCACCCCAAAAAACACCCCAAAAATGGCCCAAAATCATCTCAAAATCACCCTAAAAAATCCCCAAAATCACCCCAAAAACCACCCCAAAAATGGCCCAAAATCACCCCAAAAATTATCTCAAAAATCACTCCAAAATCACCCCAAAAATGTCCCAAAATCACCCTAAAAATCATCTCAAAAATTACCCCCAAATCACCCAAAATTGGCCTAAAATCACCCTAAAAATGGCCCAAAAATGGCCCAAAATAACCCTAAAAATGGCCTAAAAATAACCCTAAAAATAACCCTAAAAATGGCCCAAAATCACCCCAAAAATCACCCAAAAATCACCAAAAAATCACCCCAAAAAATGGCCCAAAATCACCCTAAAAATGGCCAAAAATCATCTCAAAAATCACCCCAAAAATGGCCCAAAAATCACCCCAAATCACCCCAAAAATCACGAAAAATAATCTCACAAATCACCCCAAAATCACCCCAAAAATGGCCCAAAGTGACCCCAAAAATCATCTCAAAAATCACCCCAAAATCACCGTAAAAATGGCCCAAAATCACCCAAAAAATCACCCTAAAAATCACCAAAAATCACCCCAAAAATCACCCCAAAAATGACTCTAAAAATGGCCGAAAAACACCCCAAAAATGGCCCAAAATCACCCCAAAAATCACCAAAAAATCACCCCAAAAATGGCCCAAAATTGGCCCAAAATCACCCAAAAAATAATCTCAAAAATCACCCCAAAAACCACCCAAAATCACCCTAAAAATGGCCCAAAGTGACCCCCAAAATGGACCAAAATCACCCCAAAAATGGCCCCAAATCACCCCAAAATTGGTCCAAAAATGGCCCAAAATCACCCCAATAATCACCAAAAAATCACCCTAAAAATGGCCCAAAAATCACCCCAAAAATGGCCCAAAATCACCCTAAAAATGGCCCAAAATCATCTCAAAATCACCCCAAAAATCACAAAAAAGCACCCAAAAATGGCCCAAAAATCACCCCAAAAATGGCCCAAAATCACCCTAAAAATCATCTCAAAAATTACCCCCAAATCACCCAAAATTGGCCTAAAATCACCCTAAAAATGGCCCAAAAATGGCCCAAAATAACCCTAAAAATGGCCTAAAAATAACCCTAAAAATAACCCTAAAAATGGCCCAAAATCACCCCAAAAATTACCCAAAAATCACCAAAAAATCACCCCAAAAATGGCCCAAAATCACCCTAAAAATGGCCCAAAATCACCCTAAAAATCACCAAAAAAATCACCCTAAAAATGGCCCAAAATTACCCCAAAAATGGTCCAAAAATCACCCAAAATCACCCCAAAAATGGCCCAAAATGGCCCCAAAAGTGGCCCAAAAATCACCCTAAAAATGGCCCAAAATCACCCCAAAAATCACCCCAAAAATCACCGTAAAAATGGCCAAAAAATCACCCCAAAAATGGCCCCAAATCACACTAAAAATCACCAAAAAATCACCCCAAAAATGGCCCAAAAATCACCCCAAAAATGGCCCAAAATCACCCCAAAAATGGCCCAAAAATCACCCTAAAAATGGCCCAAAAAATGGCCCAAAAATGGCCCCAAATTCACCCCAAAGATCGGCCCAAAAAATGGCCCAAAAATCACAAAATCACCCTAAAAATGGCCCAAAAATGGCCCAAAAATGGCCCAAAAGCACCCCAAAAATGGCCAAAAACACTCCAAAAATGGCCCAAAATCACCCCAAAAATGGCCCAAAAATGGCCCAAAAATCACAAAATCACCCTAAAAATGGCCCATAAATCATCTCAAAAATCACCCCAAAAATTACCCCAAAAATGGCCCAAAATCATCTCAAAAACCACCCTAAAAATGACCCAAAAATGGCCCAAAATCACCTCAAAAATGGCCCAAAAATCACCCTAAAAATGGCCCAAAAATGGCCCAAAATCATCCCAAAATCACCCCAAAAATGGCCCAAAATCCCTCCAGATTTTCCCAGATTTTTCCCAAACTGGTTCTTACTGGTTTTTAACCCTTTCCACACCATTTCAAAGTCCCCATTTTTCCCCCCTTTTCCCCCATTTTCCCCCCATTTTTCCCCTTTTCCCGCCCTGTTTTCGCTCCAGACTTTCCAAATTTTCCCCAAACTGGTTTATACTGGTTTGTACTGGTTCTTACTGGTCCAAACTGGTCCCTACTGATTTTTAACCCTTTCCACACCATTTCAAAGTCCCCATTTGCCCCCATTTTTTCCCCTTTTCCCGCCCCGTTTTCGTTCCAGTTTTTTCCATTTTTTCCCCGAACTGGTTTATACTGGTCTGAACTGGTTTGTACTGGTCTGAACTGGTTTATACTGGTTCTTACTGGTCCCTACTGGTTTTTAACCCCTTCCACACCATTTCCAAGTCCCCAAACCTCCCCATTTCCCCCGTTTTTCCCCCATTTTCCCCCATTTTTTCCTGCCCCATTTTCACTCCAGATTTTCCCAATTTTCCCCAAACTGGTTTCTACTGGTCTGAACTGGTTTTTAACCCTTTCCACACCATTTTCAAGTCCCCATTTGCCCCCATTTTTCCCCTTTTCCTGCCCCATTTTTCCCCTTTTCCCGCCCCGTTTTCACTCCAGATTTTCCCAATTTTCCCCAAACTGGTTCCTACTGGTCTGAACTGGTCCAAACTGGTTCCTACTGATTTTTAACCCTTTCCACACCATTTCAAAGTCCCCATTTCCCCCCTTTTTCCCCCCTTTTCCCGCCCCGTTTTCGTTCCAGTTTTTTCCATTTTTTCCCAAACTGGTTTCTACTGGTCTGAACTGGTTTTTAACCCTTTCCAGACCATTTTCAAGTCCCCATTTGCCCCCATTTTTCCCCTTTTCCTGCCCCATTTTTCCCCTTTTCTTGCCCGATTTTCCCCTTTTCCTGCCCCGTTTTCATTCCAGATTTTTCCACTTTTTCCCAAACTGGTTCCTACTGGTCTGAACTGGTCCAAACTGGTTCCTACTGATTTTTAACCCTTTCCACACCATTTCAAAGTCCCCATTTCCCCCCTTTTTTCCCCTTTTCCTGCCCTGTTTTCACTCCAGACTTTCCCAATTTTCCCCAAACTGGTCTCTACTGGTTTATACTGGTCTGAACTGGTTTTTAACCCCTTCCACACCATTCTAAAGCCCCAAAATTTCCCAGAATTTTCCCCTTTTTCCCCCCTTTTTCCCCTTTTCCCACCCCGTTTTCGTTCCAGATTTTCCCAGTTTTCCCCAAACTGGTTCCTACTGGTCTGAACTGGTTTGTACTGGTTCTTACTGGTCCAAACTGGTTCCTACTGATTTTTAACCCTTTCCACACCATTTCAAAGTCCCCTTTGTTCCCCCCATTTTTCCCCTTTTCCCGCCCCGTTTTTGTTCCAGTTTTTCCCAGATTTTCCCAATTCTCCCCAAACTGGTTTGTACTGGTTCTTACTGGTTCTTACTGGTTTTCCCAGCACTGTTTCGAGCTCTACATCCCCAACAACAAGGGGCAGCTGATCAAGGCCTGCAAGACGGAGGCGGACGGGCGGGTGGTGGAGGGGAACCACGTCGTGTACAGGATCTCGGCCCCCACGCGCGAGCAGAAGGAGGAGTGGATCAAATCCATCCAGTGAGGGGGGGAAATATTCCAGAATGTTCCCAAAATCCTGGGAATTGTCCCTGGAATAACCAGGGGGTGGAGAAATGGGAGTTTACGGGGTTAAAATGGGATTTTTTGGGGCGAAAATGGTCTGAAAATGAGATTTTTTTCGGGCTCAAATCTGTCCAGAAAGGGGCAAAACATTCCCAGAATGTTCCTAAAATCCTTGGAATTATCCCCAGAGTGATCAGGGGGTGGAGAAATGGGAGTTTACGGGGTTAAAATGGGATTTTTGGGTAAAAATGTGAATTTTTCGGGGTTTTTGGGGGTCAAATCCATCCAGTGAGGAGGGGAAAATATTCCCAGAATATTCCCAAAATCCTGGGAATTGTCCCTGGAATGGTCAGGGGGTGGAGAAATGGGGGGTTTCGGGGTTAAAATGGGAATTTTAGGCACTAAAATGTGAATTTTTTGGGGTTTTTGGGGATCAAATCCATCCAGTGAGGAGGGGGAAAATATTCCAGAATGTTCCCTAAAAATCCTGGGAATTGTCCCTGGAATAACCAGGGGGTGGAGAAATGGGAGTTTACGGGGTTAAAATGGGATTTTTTTGGGTTAAAAATGGGATTTTTTTGGGTTAAAATGGGATTTTTATGGGGTAAAAATGAGATTTTTTTGGGATCAAATCCATCCAGTGAGGGGGGAAAATATTCCAGAATGTTCCCTAAAAATCCTGGGAATTGTCCCTGGAATAACCAGGGGGTGGAATAATGGGAGTTTACGGGGTTAAAATGGGATTTTTGGGGTTAAAATGGGATTTTTTGGGGGTAAAAAGGGTCTAAAAATGAGAATTTTTTGGGATTAAATCCATCCAGTGAGAGGGGGGAAAATATTCCAGAATGTTCCCAAAATCCTGGGAATTGTCCCCAGAATGGTCAGGGGGTGGAATAATGGGAGTTTACGGGGTTAAAATGGGATTTTTTTGGGGTTAAAATTGGATTTTTTTGGGGGTGAAAAGGGTCTAAAATTGAGAATTTTTTGGGGTCAAATCCATCCAGTGAGGAGAGGGGAAAACATCCCAGAATATTCCCAAAATCCTGGGAATTGTCCCCAGAATGGTCAGGGGGTGGAGAAATGGGAGTTTACGGGGTTAAAATGGGATTTTTTGGGGTTAAAATGGGAATTTTTGGCACTAAAATGGGAATTTTTTGAGGTTTTTGGGGATCAAATCCATCCAGTGAGGAGAGGGGAAAATATTCCAGAATGTTCCCTAAAAATCCTGGGAATTGTCCCTGGAATAACCAGGGGGTGGAGAAATGGGATTTTACGGGGTTAAAATGGGATTTTTTGGGGTAAAAATGGGATTTTTTAGGCACTAAAATGTGAATTTTTGGGATTAAATGCGTCCAGTGAGGAGGGGGAAAATATTCCAGAATGTTCCCAAAATCCTGGGAATTGTCCCTGGAATAATCAGGGGGTGGAATAATGGGAGTTTACGGGGTTAAAATGGGATTTTTTGGGGGTTAAAATGTGAATTTTTCGGGGTTTTTGGGGTCAAATCCATCCAGTGAGGGGGGGAAAATATTCCAGAATGTTCCCTAAAAATCCTGGGAATTGTCCCCAGAATGGTCAGGGGGTGGAATAATGGGAGTTTACGGGGTTAAAATGGGATTTTTTGGGTTAAAATGGGAATTTTTGGGGTTAAAATGGGAATTTTTGAGGTTAAGTCTGACCCATAAGCGCAAAACTCTGGGAAAAAATTCCCCAAAAAATCCCAATAATTTCCTGAAAATTCCAAAAAAAATCCCAAAAATTCAGGAATTGTCCAAAAAATATTTGGGGGTTGATAAAGGGGGGTTTGGGGGGGTTAAAATGGGATTATTTGGGGTTAAAATGGGAATTTTTGGGGGATCAAATCCGTCCAGTGAAGGACAAAATATTCCCAAAAAATTCCTAAAAATTCCTAAAAATTCCCTGAAAAAATTGGGGGTTTCAAATGAGGCTTTGGGGGGGTTAAAATGGGAATTTTTTGCCACTAAAATGGGAATTTTTTGGGGTTAAATCTGACCCATAAGGGCAAAACTCCGGGAAAAAATTCCCAAAAAAATTCCCCAAAAAATCCCAATAATTTCCTGAAAATTCAAAAAAAATTCCCAAAAATTCAGGAATTGTCCAAAAAATATTTGGGGGTTGATAAAGGGGGGTTTGGGGGGGTTTAAATGGGATTTTTTGGGGTTAAAATGGGAATTTGTGGGGGATCAAATCCATCCAGTGAGGGACAAAATATTCCCAAAAAATTCCTAAAAATTCCCTGAAAAATTTGGGGGTGGATAAAGGGGGGTTTGGGGGGTTAAAATGGGAATTTTTGGGCTTAAAATTTGATTTTTTTTGGGTTAAAATGGGAATTTTTGGGGTTAAATCTGACCGGTGAGGGCAAAACTCTGGGAAAAAATTCCCCAAAAAATTCCAATTATTTCCTGAAAATTCCAAAAAAATTCCCAAAAATTCAGGAATTGTCGAAAAAATATTTGGGGGTTGATAAAGGGGGATTTGGGGGGGTTAAAATGGGAATTTGTGGGGGATCAAATCCATCCAGTGAGGGACAAAATATTCCCAAAAAATTCCTAAAAATTCCTAAAAATTCCCTGAAAAAATTGGGGGTTTTCAAATGAGGCTTTGCGGGGGTTAAAATGGGATTTTTTAGGATTAAAATGTGAATTTTTGGGGGTTAAAATGGGAATTTTTTGGCACTAAAATGGGAATTTTTGGGGTTAAATCTGACCCATAAGGGCAAAACTCTGGGAAAAAATTCCCCAAAAAAATCCCAAAAAAATCCCCCAAAAATTCCCAAAAATTCAGGAATTGTCCAAAAAATATTTGGGGGTTGATAAAGGGGGATTTGGGGGGGTTAAAATGGGAATTTTTGGGGTTAAAATGGGAATTTTTGGGGTTAAAACTGACCGGTGAGGGCAAAACTCCCGGGAAAAAATTCCCCAAAAAAATCCCCAAAAAAATTCCCAATAAATTCCCAAAAAAATTGCTCAAAAAATTCCCAAAAATTCCCAAAAAATTCCCAAAAATTCCCAAATTTCCCGGCAGGGCTGCGGTGAGCGTGGATCCCTTCTACGAGATGCTGGCGGCGCGGAAAAAGCGAATTTCGGTCAAGAAAAAGCCGGAAAATCCCTAAAAAAACCCCAAAATTTCCCCCAAAAAACAAAAAACCCCAAAGGGGGCGGGACCCCCGGAATTCCCACCTGGAACCTCCCAAAAATTCCCCAAAAAAATTTGGGGGAAATTCCCCAAAAATTCCTCCGGACTGGGAAAGGACCAAGAGGCTCCGGGAGCCCCAGAAATGCCCAAATTTCACCCCCCGGAATCCAAAAATTCCAAAATTCCCCCAAAATTTCACCCTGGGAGTCCCAAAATTTCCTTTGAGAGCCCCAAAATTCCTAAAATTTCATCGTGGGAACCCCGGAATTGCAAAAATATCCAAAATTTCACCCCTGGGAATCAAGAAATTCCCCAAATTTCCCAAATTTCCATCCCTGGAGTCCCAAAATTCTTCAAATTTCTACCCTGGAAGTCCCAGAATTCCCAAAATTCCAGCCCTGGAGTCCCAAAATTCCCCCAAAACCCCAAAATTATCATTGGGAATTTCAAAATTCCCAAAATTTCATCCCTGGGAGCCCCAAAATTCCTCCTGAAATCCCCAAATTCCCTTTGGAAGCCCCAGGATTCCCAAAAATCCCCAAAATTCACCCAAAATTCCCCAAAATCCCCCAGATTTCCCCCAAAATCCCTCCAAAAATTCCCAAAATTCCCCCTGGGAGCCCCTAAATTCCCTTTGGGAACCCCAAATTCTTCCCCAAAATCCCCTAAAATTCCCCAAATTTCTCCCAAAATTCCCTTTGAAAGCCCCAAAATTCCCAAAATTTCCCCCTTGGGAATCCCAAAATCACCGCAAAATTCCCCAAAATCCCTCCAAAAATTCCCCCAAATTCCCTTTGGAAGTCCCAAAATTCCCCCTAAAATTCCCATTGGGAATCCCAAAATCTCCCCAAAATCTCCCCAAAATTCCCCAAATTCCCCCAAAATTTGGGAATTTCCCCCCAATTTGGGGCTCCAGGGGGGGTCCCGACCCCTCCGTCCCCCCCCCCCCTTTATTTATGGACCCCAAAATAAAAACCCCAAAACTGCGAAAATTCCGGAATTTTCTTTGGGAATTCGGGGGGGTTGGGGATGGTGGGGGGGATTTGGGGAAATTTGGGAAAATTTGGGGAATTTTGGGCCGAATTTGGGTCAATTTTGGGGGGATTTGGAGCCAATTTTGGGGAATTTTGGAGGAATTTGGGGTCAATTTTGGGGTCAATTTTGGGGGAGTTTGGAGCCAATTTTGGGGGAGTTTGGGGCTTTTTGGGGGAAATTTGGAGCCAATTTTGGGGGGGATTGGAGCGAATTTTGGGGGATTTTTTGGGGTCTGTTTTGGGGGAGTTTGGGGAAATTTTGGGTAATTTTGGGGCAATTTTGGGGGGAATTTTTTGGGGGGTTTGAAGCCAATATTGGGAAATTTGGGAGGGGGAAACTTGGGGTGAATTTTGTGGAGATTTGGAGCCGACTCTGGGGGAAAATTTGGGGCAAATTTTGGGGAGTTTGGGGCCAATTTTGGGGAAAATTTTGGGGCAAAATTGGGGCAATTTTGGGAAGGTTTGAAGACAATTTTGGGGGAATTTGGGGGCAAATTTCGGGCAATTTTTATGAGGATTTTAAGAGAATTTTGGGGGAATTTGGGGGCAAATTTTGGGGGAGTCTGGGGCCAATTTTGAGGGGAAATTTTGGAGCAACTTTGGGGCAATTTTTGGGAGGGTTTGAAGACAATTTTGGGGCAAATTTTGGGGGAGTTTGGGGCCAATTTTGATGGGAAAATTTTTGGGGAATTTTGGGGCAAATTTGGGGCAAATTTTGGGAGGGTTTGAAGACAATTTTGGGCAAATTTTGGGGGAGTTTGGGGCCGATTTTGAGGGGAAAATTTTGGGGCAATTTTTGGGAGGGTTTGAAGACAATTTTGGGAGAATTTGGGGGAAATTTTGGGGGAGTTTGGGGTCGATTTTGAGAGGAAAAGTTTGGAGAATTTTGGGACAAATTTGGGGCAATTTTTGGGAGGGTTTGAAGACAATTTTGGGAGAATTTGGGGGCAAATTTTGGGGGAGTTTGGGGCCAATTTTGGGGGAAATTTTTGGGCAAATTTGGGGCAATTTTTGGGAGGGTTTGAAGAGAATTTTGGGGGAATTTGGGGACAAATTCTGGGGGAGTCTGGGGCCGATTTTGAGGGGAAATTTTGGACAATTTTGGAGCAAATTTGGGGCAATTTTTGGGAGGGTTTGAAGACAATTTTGGGAGAATTTGGGGGAAATTTTGAGGGAGTTTGGGGTCGATTTTGAGAGGAAAATTTTGGGGCAAATTTGGGGTAATTTTTGGGAGGGTTTGAAGACAATTTTGGGGGAATTTTAGGGCAAATTTTGGGGGAGTTTGGGGTCGATTTTGAGAGGAAAAGTTTGGGGAATTTTGCGGCAAATTTGGGGTATTTTTTGGGAGGATTTGACAACAATTTTGGGGGAATTTTGGGGCCGATTTTGAGGGGCAAATTTGGGGCAATTTTTGGGAGGGTTTAAAGACAATTTTGGGGCAAATTTTGGGGGAGTTTGGGGCCAATTTTGAGGGGAAAATTTTTGGGGAATTTTGGGGCAAATTTGGGGCAAATTTTGGGAGGGTTTGAAGACAATTTTGGGGCAAATTTTGGGGGAGTTTGGGGCCGATTTTGAGGGGAAAATTTTGGGGCAATTTTTGGGAGGGTTTGAAGACAATTTTGGGAGAATTTGGGGGCAAATTTTGGGGGAGTTTGGGGTCGATTTTGAGAGGAAAAGTTTGGGGAATTTTGCGGCAAATTTGGGGTATTTTTTGGGAGGGTTTGACAACAATTTTGGGGGAATTTTGGGGCCGATTTTGAGGGGCAAATTTGGGGCAATTTTTGGGAGGGTTTAAAGACAATTTTGGGGCAAATTTTGGGGGAGTTTGGGGCCGATTTTGAGGGGAAAATTTTTGGGGAATTTTGCAGCAAATTTGGGGCAATTTTTGAGAGGGTTTAAAGACAATTTTAGGGGAATTTTGGGGCCGATTTTAGGGGAATTTTGGGGCCGATTTTGGGGGAGTTTTGGGGAATTTTGATGGGAATTCGGGGGGGGGGAAAGTAGTCCCACCCGGTGCTGGGAGCGCGGAAGCCGAACACGCGGAGGGATATCGGGTGTGGGCTGTGCAGCGTCCCGCGCTGCGGAGGGATCTCTCGGTGATGCGGCCGTGCCCGGCCCCTCAAGCTCCGGCAGCGGCACAGCCGCGGATGGATACACGCGAGGCGCGGATGGATACACGCGAGCCGCCGCAGTTCCCGCCCGCTGTGGCGCCGCCTCCGGACCCGGTGGCGGCGGGAGCGGCGTGCCCGGGCACGGCAATGGCGGCCGTGGCCAGACAGCGGCACGGAGCGCCCCGGAACCGGGACCGTGCAGCACCAAAGCTGCGGCAAATGTCATGAAGGAAGCCATAATGGCGGCGGGGCCGGGCAAATAAAACTGGGCATGCGCGCGGCTGATCCCGGAAGCGGCGCGGAGTTGTAGCAACTGCGCATGCGCGTTGCGTCGCTAGGGCGACGTGAGGGAGCCAAAATGGCGGCGGCGGCGGCGGCGGGCGGGGGGGGGTGCGGGAGGCGGCGGAGCTGCAGGAACGGGAGCGGGGCCGCGGCTGCGGGCGCGGGAGGGAGCGCCGGGATTGCCGCGGTCGCGGGAGGCGGCGGAGCCGCTCAATGCCGCAGCGCTGAAGCGGGAGGGCTGCGGGGGGGCAGGCGCGGCTCGGCAGCAGCAGCGGCGGCAGGAGCGGGGAAGCGGCCACGGGCGGCGGCGGCGGCGGAGCGGCCCCGGCAGCGGGAGATGATCCCGAGGGGGGTGGCGGGAGGCGGGAGGGGCGGCGGGGCGGCCATGGCGAGCTGTGGCGGGCCGGTCGGGCGGCTGGAGCGCGGCGTGCGGCCGCTGGGAGCTGGGGCGGCGCTGCCGGGACGCCGGGCTGGAGCGGCGGCACGGGAGAAGCCGCGGCCGCCGGTATGGACGCCGCAGCGGCGGCGGCACGGGGTGGCTGGGGCGCTCCGGTGCTGTGCCGGGACCGGGGGCAGCTCGGAACGCCGGGGTTGGGGGGGCGGCACCGCGGCTGCGCCAGGCGCGCTCGGCACCGCAGAGCCGGGAGCCGCAGGGAACGGCAAAGACGCAGCAGCAGCGGCGGGACCGGGGCCAGCACCGGCCCCGCTGGGTCGGCAAAGGGGGCGAGGGGGACGGGGGGGGGCAGCGGGAGCGGCCGCACGCGCGGGGAACGGGGGAGAAGCGGCGGCGGCGGCGGGAGGGGGCGGGGCCGCGGCTACGGAAGCCGCGCGGTGCCAAAAGGCAGGAGGGGGCGGGGCCGCGGCTACGGAAGCCGCGCGGTGCCAAGGGCAGGAGGCGGCGGGGCCGGCTGAAAACTCGCAGCGGCCGCAAGGGGCGGAGCTCGCAAAAGGGGCGGGGCGGCGGCTGCGGGCACGGCCCGTGCAGCAAACGGGGCTGGAGCAGCGCCCGAGGGCCGGGAGCGGCCCCGCGGCAGCCACGGCCCGGCGGGAGAGGCCAAAAAAGCGCTTGAAACACCCGTGTGCAAAGGCTCTGCTGAATGGGCTCCTTTTACGACAGCCAAAACTCACGGCAGTTTTACGACAGTCGCGCTTTACGGCCGCTTTTGCGACAGTTTTGCTTTACTGCCCCTTTTACGACAGTCGCGCTTTACGGCACATTTTGCGACAGTTTTGCTTTACGGCACCTTTTACGACAGTCGCGCTTTACGGCACCTTTTACGACAGTCTCGCTTTACGGCCCCTTTTGCGACAGTTTTGCTTTACGGCACCTTTTACGACAGTCGCGCTTTACGGCACATTTTGCGACAGTCGCGCTTTACGGCACATTTTGCGACAGTTTTGCTTTACGGCCCCTTTTACGACAGTCGCGCTTTACGGCCCCTTTTACGACAGTCGCGCTTTACGGCCGCTTTTACGACAGTTTTGCTTTACAGCACCTTTTACGACAGTCGCACTTTACGGCACCTTTTACGACAGTTTTGCTTTACGGCAGCTTTTGCGACAATCGCGCTTTACGACCCTTTTGCGACAGTCGCGCTTTACGGCGCCTTTTACGACAGTCTCGCTTTACGGTACCTTTTGCGACAGTCGCGCTTTACGACCGCTTTTACGACAGTTTTGCTTTACGGCACCTTTTACGACAGTTTTGCTTTACGGCACCTTTTACGACAGTTTTGCTTTACGGCACCTTTTACGACATCCGCGCTTTACGGCCCCTTTTACGACAGTTTTGCTTTACGGCACCTTTTACGACATCCGCGCTTTACGGCCCCTTTTACGACAGTTTTGCTTTACGGCACCTTTTACGACAGTCGCGCTTTACGGCCGCTTTTACGACAGTCGCGATTTACGGCACCTTTTACGACAGTCGCGCTTTACGGCCCCTTTTGCGACAGTTTTGCTTTACGGCAACTTTTGCGACAGTCGCACTTTACGGCCCCTTTTACGACAGTCGCACTTTACGGCCCCTTTTGCGACAGTCGCGCTTTACGGCACCTTTTGCGACAGTTTTGCTTTACGGCACCTTTTACGACAGTCGCGCTTTACGGCACCTTTTACGACAGTTTTGCTTTACGGCACCGTTTACGACAGTCGCGCTTTACGGCGCCATTTTGCGACAGTCGCTCCTAAGGGCGCCATTTTGAAACAGCCGCGCTTTACGGCCCTTTTACGACAGGCGCCATTTTGTGACACTCGCGCTTTACGGCGCCATTTTGTGACACTCGCGCTTTACGGCGCCATTTTGTGACAGCCGCACTTTACGGCATTTCCTTTTTTTGATTTTTTAGTTCATTTTACCACCTTTTTTTGAGGGTTTTTTTTTGTTTTTTGTTTTGGTTTTTTTTTATGGGTTTTTTTGGGTTTTTTGGGGGTTTTTTTGGTTTTTTAAATTTTTTTGGTTTTTGGTTTTTTTGGTTTTTTGTGGGGTTTTTACGTTTTTTTGTTTTTTAATTTTTTTGGTTTTGGGTTTTTTGGGGTTTGTTTTGTTTTTCGTTTTTTTTATTTCTTTTTTTATATTTTATGTTATTTTTTATTTACTTTTTTTCCCCTAATTTTTAAAATCTCTTTATTTTATTTCATTTTATTTAATTTTATTTTATTTTATATATTTTATTTCATTTTATTTCATTTTATTTAATTTCATTTTATTTTATTTCATTTCATTTCACTTTATTTCACTTTATTTTATTTTATTTTTCTTCATATTTTATTTTATTTTTAATTATTATATTTTATTTTAATTATTTAATTTTATTTCATTTTATTTTATTTTATTTCATTTCACTTTATTTTATTTTATTTTTCTTTATATTTTATTTTATTTTTAATTATTATATTTTATTTTAATTATTTAATTTTATTTCATTTTATTTTATTTCATTTTATTTTATTTCATTTCATTTTATTTCACTTTATTTTATTTTACTTTTCTTTATATTTTATTTTATTGTTAATATAATTTATTTTAATTATTTTATTTTATTTCATTTTATTTCTCTTTATTTTATTTTATTTTTCTTTATATTTTATTTTATATTAGTTTTAATTATATTTTATTTTAATTATTTAATTTTATTTAATTTCATTTTATTTTATTTCATTTCATTTTATTTCACTTTATTTTCTTTTTCTTTATATTTTATTTTAATTATTTAATTTTATTTCATTTCATTTTTTTTCATTTCATTTTATTTCACTTTATTTTATTTTATTTTTCTTCATATTTTTTTAGTTTTAATTATTATATTTTATTTTAATTATTTTATTTTATTTTATTTTATTTCATTTCATTTTATTTTATTTCATTTTATTTCACTTTATTTTATTTTATTTTTCTTTATATTTTATTTTATTTTAGTTTTAATTATTATATTTTACTTTAATAATTTAATTTAATTTCATTTCATTTTATTTCATTTTATTTTATTTCATTATATTTTATATCATTTCATTTCATTTTATTTCACTTTATTTTATTTTATTTTTCTTCATATTTTATTTTTAGTTTTAATTACTATATTTTATTTTAATTATTTTATTTTATTTCATTTCATTTCATTTCATTTTATTTTATTTCATTTTATTTTATTTCATTTTATTTCACTTTATTTTATTTTATTTTTCTTTATATTTTATTTTATTTTAGTTTTAATTATTATATTTTATTTTAATAATTTAATTTAATTTAATTTAATTTAATTTAATTTAATTTAATTTAATTTAATTTAATTTAATTTAATTTTATTTTATTTCATTTGGTTTGGTGCTGCCCAGGCCAGCCTGGGCCGGTGTTTCTGGTGCTGTTTTAGGGTCCCCGGGATATTTGATAATTCATTTTTTAATATTTCATTATTTAATGTTTCATTATTTAATATTTCATGGTGTAATATCTCATTGTTTAATATTTCATTATTTATTAATTCATTTTTTAATATCTCATTGTTTAATATTTCATTTTTAATACTTCATTTTTTAATTTTTCATTTTAAAATTTTTCATTGTTTAGTATTTCATAGTTTATTTCATTGTTAAACATTTCATTGCTTAATTTTTCATTGTTTAATATTTCATTATTATATTTTTAATATTTCATTGTTTAATTTTTCATTAATTTTGCATTGTTTAATATTTCATTTTTTAATATTTCATTTTTAAATTTTAATTGTTTAATTTTTCATTGTTTAATATTTCATTGTTTGATTTTTCATTGCTTAATATTTCATTATTTATTGATTCATTGTTCACTATTTCATTGTTTACTATTTCATTGTTCAAAATGTCAATAATTTTTCATTTTTTAATAGTTCATTATTTATTCATTTTTTTCATTGTTTAACATTTCATTAATATTTCGTTGTTGAATATTTCATTATTTAATATTTCATTATTTATTAATTATTTTTTTACATTTCATTGTTGAATATTTCATTTTTAATATTTCATTTTTAATATTTCATTGTTTGATTCTTCATTGTTTAATATTTCATTAATATTTCATTGTTTGATTTTTCATTGTTTAATATTTCATTATTTATTGATTCATTGTTTAATATTTCATTGTTTAATATTTCATTATTTATTGATTCATTGTTTAATATTTCATTGTTTAATATTTCATTGTTCAATATTTCCTTATTTATTAATTCATTTAAAAATATTTCATCATTTAATATTTCATTAAAATTTCATTGTTTAATTTTTCAATGTTTAATATTTATTAATTCACTGTTTAATATTTCGTTGTTTAATATTTCATTTTTTAACACTTCATGCTTTATTATTTCACGGTTTATTACTTCATGATTTATTAATTTATCGTTTATTAATTTATGATCTCTGTTACAATAAAAGAAAAGGAGACACTTGGGGACGGGTGACACAGCTGAGCTCACACCTGGGGGGGTGTAGGACACACCTGGGGACACCTGGGGACACCTGGGGACACTCAGACACACCTGGGGACACCTGGGCACACTCAGACACACCTGGGGACACCTGGGGCACACCTGGACACACCTGGGGCACACCTGGGGACACCTGGGGACACTCGAATACACCTGAACTCACCTGGGGCTGACACCTGAGACAGGGACACACCTGGGGACATCTGGGGACACCTGGGGACACCTGGACACAGCTGGGGACACCTGGGGACACTCAGACACACCTGGGACACACCTGGGGACACCTGGGGACACTCAGACACACCTGGGGACACCTGGGGACACCTGGGCACACTCAGACACACCCGGGGACACTCAGACACACCTGGGCACACCTGGGGACACCTGGGGACACCTGGGACACACCTGGGGACACCTGGGGACACTCAGACACACCTGGGGACACTCACAGGCACACCTGGGGACACTCGAATACACCTGAACTCACCTGGGGCTGACACCTGAGACAGGGGACACACCTGGGGACATCTGGGGACACCTGGGGACACCTGGGGACACCTGAGAGAGGGGGACTCACCTGAGCACACCCAGAGTCACACCTGGGGACACCTGGGGACAGGGGGACACAGCTGGGGACACCTGGGGACAGGGGGACACAGCTGGGGACACCTGGGGACACCTGGGCACACTCAGACACACCCGGGGACACTCGAATACACCTGAACTCACCTGGGGCTGACACCTGGGACAGGGGACACACCTGGGGACACCTGGGGACACTCACAGGCACACCTGAGACAGGGGGGCTCACCTGAGCACACCCAGAGTCACACCTGGGGACACCTGGGGACAGGGAACACACCTGGGGACACACCTGGGGACAGGGGACACACCTGGGGACAGCTGAGCACACCCGGAATCACACCTGGAACACACCTGGGGAAAGGGGGACACACCTGGGGACACCTGGGGACACCTGGGGACAGGGGACACACCTGGGGACACACCTGGGGACACCTGGGGACACCTGGGGACAGGGGACACAGCTGGGGGGAGGTGTACCACAGGTGGGGACACACCTGAGACAGGGGACACACCTGGGGACAGCTGAGCACACCCAGAATCACACCTGGACACACCTGGGGACATCTGGGGACACATCTGGGGACACTCACAGGCACACCTGAGACAGGGGGACTCACCTGAGCATACCCAGAGTCACACCTGGGGACACAGCTGGGGACAGGGGACACACCTGGGGACACACCTGGGGACACCTGGGGACAGGGGACACACCTGGGGACAGATGAGCACACCCAGAGTCACACCTGGGCACACCTGGGGACACCTGAGCACACCCAGAATCACATCTGGGCACACCTGGGGATGGGGACACAGCTGGGGACACCTGGGGACAGGGGACACAGCTGGGGGGAGGTGTACCACAGCTGGGGACACACCTGAGACAGGGGGACACACCTGGGGACAGCTGAGCACACCCAGAATCACACCTGGGCACACCTGGGAAAAGGGGACACACCTGGGGACACACCTGGGGACACACCTGGGGACAGGGGACACACCTGGGGACAGCTGAGCACACCCAGAATCACACCTGGGCACACCTGGGAAAAGGGGACACACCTGGGGACACACCTGGGGACACACCTGGGGACAGGGGACACACCTGGGGACAGCTGAGCACACCCAGAATCACACCTGAGCACACCTGAGACAGGGGGACACACCTGGGGACAGCTGAGCACACCCAGAGTCACACCTGGGCACACCTGGGGACAGCTGAGCACACCCAGAATCACACCTGGGCACACCTGGGGCTCCCACCTGTCCCTCACCTGGCCCAGATGTGCTCACCTGTCCCTCACCTGGGCACACTCAGACACACCTGAGGACACTCAAACACACCTGAGCTCATTCAGTCACACCTGGGCCACACCTGTCCCCAGCTGTCCCCTCACCTGTCCCTGGCCCAGCACCAGCACCTGTGCAGTGTCAGGGGCACAGGTAACACACCTGGGGACACACCTGGGACACACCTGGGCACAGGTAACACACCTGGGACACACCTGGGACACACCTGGGGACACACCTGGGCATGGCAGACACAGCTGGGCACACTCAGACACACCTGAGGACACTCAAAACACACCCGAGCTCACACCTGAGCTCATTCAGATATACCTGGGACACACCTGGGCACACTCAGAGTCACACCTGGGACACACCTGTCCCCAGCTGTCCCCAGCTGTCCCCAGGTGTCCCCTCACCTGTTCCTGGCCCAGCACCAGCACCTGTGCAGTGTCAGGGGCACAGGTAACACACCTGGGGACACACCTGGGGACACACCTGGGACACACCTGGACACACTCAGACACACCTGAGCTCACACCTGAGCTCATTCAGACACACCTGGGCACACTCAGAGTCACACCTGTCCCCAGCTGTCCCCAGGTGTCCCCAGGTGTCCCTCACCTGTTCCTGGCCCAGCACCACCACCCCGTGCGGTCTCAGGGGGTGGCCCGGGGTGAGCCCCTCCCCCCTCCCGCGGGGGATCCCAAACCCCACCCAGGTGACCCCCAAACCCCGCCCAGGTGACCCCAAACCCCGCCCAGGTGACACCAAACCCCGCCCAGGTGACCTCAAACCCCGCCCAGGTGACCCCAAACCCCACCCAGGTCACCCCAAACCCCGCCCAGGTGACCCCAAACCCAGCCCAGGTGACCTCAAACCCCGCCCAGGTGACCCCAAACCCAGCCCAGGTGACACCAAACCCCGCCCAGGTGACCCCAAACCCAGCCCAGGTGACCTCAAACCCCGCCCAGGTGACCCCAAACCCCGCCCAGGTGACACCAAACCCCGCCCAGGTGACCCCAAACCCCACCCAGGTGACCCCAAACCCCGCCCAGGTGACCCCAAACCCCGCCCAGGTGACACCAAACCCCGCCCAGGTGACCCCAAACCCCACCCAGGTGACACCAAACCCCGCCCAGGTGACACAAAGGTGCTGCCACCTGCCCAGTGCTGGGGACAGCGACAGCGCCACCACCTCGGGGGACAAAAAATACCAAAATTGTACAAAATTGTACAAAATTAACCCCCCCAAAAAAGCACCAAAATAACCCAAATTAGCCCAAAATTATCCCTAAAACCCCGCCCAGGTGACACCAAACCCAGCCCAGGTGACACAAAGGTGCTGCCACCTGCCCAGGGCCGGGGACAGCGACAGAGCCACTGCCTGGGGGAGAGAAAAACCCAAAATTATATAAAATTAACCCAAAAAACGAGACTGGAATAACCCAAAAATGGACAGAAATAACCCCAAATTATCCTGAAATTATCGCAAAAATTATCCCCAAATTATCCCAAAATTACCCTGAAATTATCTCAAATTTACCCCAAATTTATCCCAAATTTATCCACAAATTATCCCCAAATTATCCCAAAATTATCCACAAATTATCCACAAATTATCCCCAAATTACCCTGAAATTATCTCAAATTTACCCCAAAATTATCCACAAATTATCCCCAAATTACCCCGAAATTACCTCAAATTTATCCCAAAATTATCAGGAAATTACATCCTGAAATTATCAGGAAATGTTACTGAAATGATTCTAAATTTATTCTGAAATTATCCCCAAAATTATCCCAAATTAACCCAAAATTATCCTGAAATCATCCCTGAAATGATCCCAAAATGATCCCAAAAAATTATCCCAAAATTATCCTGAAATTATCCCAAAAACCCCGCCCAGGTGACACAAAGGTGCTGCCAAAAAAATCCACGAAACCCAAAAAATCTCACCAAAAAATCCCCCCTAAAAATCCACAAAAAATCCTCAAAAAAAAAAAAAAATCCCCCCTAAAAATCCACAAAAAATCCCCCAAAATAAAAAAAAATCCCGCAAAAAATCCACAAAAAATCTCCAAAAATTCCCCCCAAAAATCCACAAAAAATCCCCAAAAAATAAAAAAAATCCCCCCCCAAAATCCACAAAAAAACCCCCCAAAAAATTAAAAAAAATCCCCCCAAAAAATCCACAAAAAATCCCCAAAATCCCCCCCAAAAATCCACAAAAAATCCCCCCAAAAAATCCACAAAAAATCCCCAAAAATGTAAAAAAGTCCCCCCAAAAATTAAAAAAATCCCCCCAAAATCCACAAAAAATCCCCCCGAAAAATCAAAAAAAATCCCCCCCAAAAATCCACAAAAAATAAAAAAAAAAAAAAAAATCCCCCCCAAAAACCAAAAAAATCCCCAAAAATAAATAAAAAAAAAAAAAATTCCCCCCAAAAATCTACAAAAAAATCCCCAAAAATCCAAATAAATAAAAAAAAATTCCCCCCCAAAATCCACAAAAAGATCCCCAAAAATCCCCAAAAATCCCTTCCAAAAAATCCACAAAAAATCCCCAAAAATGCAAAAAAAATCCCCCCCAAAAATACAGAAATAATCCCCAAAATCCAAAAAAATCCCCCCCAAATAACCAAAAAAAATCCCGAAAAATCAAAAAAAATTCCCCCAAAAATCCACAAATAATCCTCAAAAAAAAAAAAAAAATCCTTTAAAAATCCACAAAAAATCCCCCCCAAAAATCCACAAAAAATCCCGAAAAAATTAAAAAAATTCCCCCCAAAAAATCCACAAAAAATCCCCAAAAATCCAAAAAAATCCCCCCCAAAAATCAAAAAAATCCCCCCTAAAAATCCACAAAAAATCCCCAAAAATCCACAAAAAATCCCCAAAAATCCCCAAAAAATCCCCAAAAAATCCCCCCCAGAAATCAAAAAAAATCCCCCAAAAAATCCAAAAAAATTCCTTGCAAAAATCAGAAAAAATCCCCCCCAAAAATCCACAAAAAATCCCCAAAAATCAAAATAAATTCCCCCAAAAATCCAAAAAAAAATCTGCCCCAAAATCCACAAAAAATCCCCAAAAATTAAAAAAAATTCCCCCCAAAATTCCACAAAAAATCCCGAAAAATCCCCAAAAAATCCCCCCCAGAAATCAAAAAAATTCCCCCCAAAAAACCCACAAAAAATCCCCAAAAATCCAAACCCCCCCCCCAAAAAATCCACAAAAATCTCCCCCAAAAATCCCCAAAAAATCCCCCCAAAAATCCCAAAAAAATCCCCAAATTTCCTTGGAAAAGATAAAAAAAATCCCTTAAAAAAATCTCAAAAATTCCTAAAAAATCCTCCAAAAATGCAAAAAACTTCCCAAAAATCTCTGAAAAATTGGATTTAGGATCCCAAATTTTGGGATTTTGGGGATTTAGGGATATTTTGGGATATTTTTTGGATATTTCTGGGATAATTCCAGGAGAATTTTGGGATATTTTTGGGATATTTCTGGGATAATTTCAGGAGAATTTTGGGATATTTTTTTGGATATTTCTGGGATAATTTCAGGAGAATTTTGGGATATTTTTGGGATATTTTTGGGATAATTTCAGGAAAATTTTTGGGATAATTTCTGGATATTTTTGGGGTGAATTCAGGATATTTTTGGGATAATTTTAGGGTATTTTTAGGATATTTTTGGGGATATTTTTGGGGTGATTTCAGGATATTTTTGGGGATATTTTTGGGGATAATTTTGGGGTGATTTCAGGATATTTTTGAGGATATTTCAGGATATTTTTGGGGATATTTTTGAGGATATTTCAGGATATTTTTGGGGATATTTTTGGGGAGATTTCAGGACATTTTGGGGGATGTTTTTGGGGTGATTTCAGGGTATTTTTGGGGATATTTCTGTGGTGATTTTAGGACATTTTTGGGGATAATTTTGGGGTGATTTCAGGATATTTTTGGGGATATTTCAGGATATTTTTGGGGATATTTTCAGGGTGATTTCAGGATATTTTGGGGATATTTTTGGGGTGATTTCAGGACATTTTGGGGGATATTTTTGGGGTGATTTCAGGCTATTTTTGAGGATATTTCCAGATATTTTGGGGATATTTTTGGGCTGATTTCAGGATATTTTCGGGATGATTTCAGGATATTTTTGGGGACATTTCAGGATATTTTTGGGGTGATTTCAGGATAATTTCCGCATATTTTGGGGATATTTTTGGGGTGATTTCAGGATATTTTTGGGGTGATTTCAGGATATTTCTGGGGATATTTTTGAGGTGATTTCAGGATATTTTTGGGTTATTTCAGGACATTTTTAGGGATAATTTTGGGGTGATTTCAGGATATTTTTGAGGATATTTCAGGATATTTTGGGGGATGTTTTTGGGGTGATTTCAGGATATTTTGGGGGATATTTTTGGGGAGATTTTGGGATATTTTTGGGAGATTTTTGGGGTGATTTCAGGATATTTTTGGGTTATTTTTGGGGAGATTTCAGGACATTTTGGGGGATGTTTTTGGGGTGATTTCAGGATATTTTTGGGGATATTTCCGGATATTTTTGGGGTATTTTTGGGGTGATTTCAGGATATTTTTGAGGATATTTTTGGGGATATTTTTGGGGTGATTTCAGGACATTTTTAGGGATAATTTTGGGGTGATTTCAGGATATTTTTGGGGATAATTTCAGGATAATTTATGGATATTTTGGGGATATTTTTTGGGGTGATTTCAGGAGATTTTTGGGGATTTTTTGGGGTGATTTCAGGATATTTTTGGGGATATTTTTGGGGTGATTTCAGGATATTTTGGGGGATATTTTCGGGGTGATTTCAGGATATTTTTGAGGATATTTCAGGATATTTTTGGGATAATTTTGGGATGATTTCAGGATATTTTTGGGGATAATTTCAGGATAATTTCCGGATATTTTGGGGATATTTTTGGGGTGATTTCAGGAGATTTTGGGGCTATTTTGGGTGCATTTTTACCCCTTTAGACCCCCATAGTTTGGCGATGCTCCTGACGGACTCGGCGCCCTCGGGCGGCTCCGGTTCCTCCCGCACGTCCTCGATCGGGGGCTCCTCCCCCCCCTCGGAGCCTTCGGCCTCCTCCTCCTCCCCCGCCGCCTCCTCCAGGTCTGCCAGGGCCATCCTGAACTGGGCAAACTGGGAGCAACTGGGAGAGCAGAAATGGGAACTGGGGACACCCAGAGACCCCCGGAGTGAGAGACAGCCCCGAACTGGGAGGGACTGGGAGGGACTGGGAGGGGAACTGGGCAAACTGGGAGCACTGGGAGCGGAACTGGGCAAACTGGGAGCACTGGGAGCGGAACTGGGCAAACTGGGAGCAACTGGGAGCGCTGGGAGAGAGGGAACGGGGCCTGGAGAGCCCCGGAGTGAGAGACAGCCCCGAACTGGGAGGGACTGGGAGGGGAACTGGGCAAACTGGGAGCGCTGGGAGGGGGGAAACACGGCCTGGAGCCGCCTCCCAGTGAAACCAATCCCCAAACTGGGAGCGCTGGGAGCAGCCCCGAGCGCCCTCCCCGCCCCCGAGTCCCCTCCCCGTCCTCAAACCCCCCAAAATTCCAAAATTTCCCCCCAAAATTTCCCCCAAATTTCCCCTCCGGTACCTCCCGCCGTTCCTGTCGCGGCCTCGATTGCGTCACTTCCGCTCCCGGCGCGCGGCTCCAGACGTCACTTCCGCTGGCTGCTGCCGGCTCTGTGACGTCATCATCGCGCGCCCGCTGCGTCCCAGTTCCCCCCCGCCCCCGCCCCCTCCCGGCGGGGCCGCCGCGCTCCGGGCCCGGCTGAGGCCGCGGTGACGTCATCGGGCGGTGCGTGACGTCATGGGGGGGCTGGGAGGGAACTGGGAGCGATCGGGGGGGACTGGGAGGGACTGGGGGTGAATTTGGGACCCCCGTGGGTGATTTTGGGTGAATTTCAGGTGATTTTGGGTTAATTTTGGGGCTCCCCTTCTGCCCCCAGACATGGCGGAGCTGGATCCTCACCTGGCCCCTCCTCCCTTTCTGGCAGCTCAGGTGTCCCCGCACACCTGGGCAGGTGAATAAATTTAAAAAATGGCGTCTGGAGCCTCCAGGTGTGAATTTTGGGGTCCCCCATCCCCCTCCAGGTTTGACAGGTGCGAATCTCAGGTGCTCCTACCCCCTCCAGGTGTGAATTTTGGGAATCCCAAACCCCTCCAGGTGTGACAGGTGTGAATTTTGGGGTCCCCATCACCCCCCCAGGTGTGAATCTCAGGTGACCCCAAACCCTCCAGGTGTGACAGGTGTGAATTTTGGGGTTTCTTGTTCTCCACGTGTGAATTTTGGGGGTCCTCCCCCCACACCTGCCCGCTGACTCCGCCCCCCGAAGCCGCAGGTGAGACCGGCGATGATGTCATCAATTAACGATCCTTTAATGAATGATCCAGGTGTGCCCCGCCCACCCCCAGCGCTACAGGTGCCGCCCGGAAAGGTGGGACAGGCGAGCTCAGGTGAGCTCCAGGTGTGTTCAGGTGAGCTCCAGGTGTGCCCAGGTGTGTCCCAGGTAAGCTCAGGTGAGCTCCAGGTGTGTTCAGGTGTGTCCCAGGTGAGCTCAGGTGTGCTCCAGGTGTGTCCCAGGTGTGTTCAGGTGAACTCAGGTGTGCTCCAGGTGTGTCCCAGGTGTGTTCAGGTGAACTCAGGTGTGACCCTGCCCCATCCAGGTGTGCGCCTGCCCAGTCCCAGGTGCACCTGGAGCTCCACAAACCTCACCCAAGTCCATCCTGTGCCCAGGTGTGTGCCCAGGTGAGTGCCCAGGTGTGGCCAGGTGTGTTTCAGGTGTGTGTCCAGGTGAGTGCCCAGGTGTGTTTCAGGTGTGCCCCAGGTGAGCCCTGGGGGTCCCTCAGTTCCTCGTCTGCTGTTGATGACGTCACAGCTCAGGTGTGGCCGTGCTGGGGGCCCTCACCTGGGCTCAGGTGTTGCAGATTTTGGGGTCCACACCTGGCCAGGATCTCCTCACCTGCAGCTCAGCTCTTACTCAGGTGTTCCTGTCCAGGTGTTGCAGATTTCGGGGTCCACACCTGGCTGAGGTGCCCTCACCTGGGGCTCAGGTGTCGCGGTCCAGATGTTGCAGGTGCAGCTTTTTGGGCTCCATCCCTGTCCAGGTGTGCAGTTCTGGGGTTCCCACACCTGGGGCTCAGGTGTCACAATCCAGGTGTTCCTGCTCCTTCTTTTTGGGGTCCAAATTAAATTTTTGGGGTCCACACCTGTCTGGGCTCACAGGTACCAAGTCCTTCCACCTGGGGCTTCGTCCACTGGGGCTCAGGTGATCCAGGTGACACCACCCCACCTTTCCAGGGTGCTCACCTGTCCAGGTGTGCAGTTCCAGGTCCACACCTGTCCAGGTGTGCAGTTCAGGGGTTCCCACACCTGGGGCTCAGGTGTCACTGTCCAGGTGTTGCTACTGCAGCTTTTTGGGGTCCACACCTGTCCAGGTGTGCAGATCTGGGGTTCCCACACCTGGGGCTCAGGTGTCACTGTCAAGGTGTTACCTCCACACCTTTTTTGGGTCCAAACCCCTTTTTTTTGGGTTCACACCTGTCCGGGCTCACAGGTACCGAGTCCTTTCACCTGGGGCTTCGTCCACTGGGGCTCAGGTGACACCACCACACCTTTCCAGGGTCCACACCTGTCCAGGTGTGCAGATCTGGGGTTCCCACATCTGGGGCTCAGGTGTTGCAGTCCAGGTGTTCCTGCTCCTCCTTTTTGGGGTCCACACCTGTCCAGGTGTTGCAGCCACACCTTTTTGGGCTCCAAACTCAATTTTTGGGCTCCACACCTGTCCGGGCTCACAGGTACCGAGTCCTTTCACCTGGGGCTTCATCCACAGGGCTCAGGTGACACCACCACACCTTTCCAGGGTCCACACCTGTCCAGGTGTTGCAGCCACACCTTTTTGGGCTCCAAACTCAATTTCTGGGGTCCACACCTGTCCGGGCTCACAGGTACCAAGTCCTTCCACCTGGGGCTTCATCCACTGGGGCTCAGGTGATCCAGGTGACACCACCCCACCTTTCCAGGGTGCTCACCTGTCCAGGTGTGCAGTTCTGGTGTTCCCACACCTGGGGCTCAGGTGTCACTGTCCAGGTGTTGCAGGTGCAGCTTTTTGGTCTCCACACCTGTCCAGGTGTGCAGATCTGGGGTTCCCGCACCTGGGCTCAGGTGTCACTGTCCAGGTGTTACCTCCACACCTTTTTTGGGTCCAAACCCCTTTTTTTTGGGTTCACACCTGTCTGGGCTCACAGGTACCGAGTCCTTCCACCTGGGGCTTCGTCCACTGGGCTCAGGTGACACCACCCCACCTTTCCAGGGTCCACACCTGTCCAGGTGTGCAGATCTGGGGTTCCCACACCTGGGGCTCAGGTGTCACTGTCCAGGTGTTACCTCCACACCTTTTTGGGCTCCAAACTCAATTTTTGGGCTCCACACCTGTCCGGGCTCACAGGTACCAAGTCCTTCCACCTGGGGCTTCATCCACTGGGGCTCAGGTGATCCAGGTGACACCACCCCACCTTTCCAGGGTGCTCACCTGTCCCAGGTGGGCGCTCAGGTGTCGCGGTGCACGCGCTGGTGCTGCAGCAGGTTGGAGGGGTGGGCGAAGCCCTTGGCGCACACCCCGCACTTGTAGGGCGTCTCCCCCGTGTGCACCTTCTCGTGCACGGCCAGGTAGGCCAGGTCCTTGAAGAACTTGTGGCAGTGGCTGCACTGGTGCGGCCTCGCCTGGCTGTGCACGCGCCGGTGCTGCAGCAGCAGCGAGGGCCGCGCGAACGCCTTCCCGCAGGCCTCGCAGCCGTAGGGCCGCTCGCCCGTGTGCGCCCGCTGGTGGATGGCCAGGTAGGAGGACTGCTTGAAGGCCTTGCCGCAGGTGCGGCAGGCGAAGGGGCGCTCGCCCGTGTGCACGCGCTCGTGCGAGGCCAGCGCGTTGCTCTGCTTGAAGGCCTTGCCGCAGAGCGCGCACCGGAAGGGGCGGTCGCCCGTGTGCACGCGCTCGTGCACCTTGAGCGAGTGGCCGTAGGTGAAGCGCTTGCCGCAGACGCCGCAGGCGTGCGGCTTGTCCTCGCACCTGTGCCGCCGGTGCAGCAGCAGCGCGTTGGCCGCCGGGAAATCCTTGCCGCACTCGCCGCACCTGAAGGGCTTCTTGCCGGCCGCCAGGTGGGTCAGGGCGTGGCGCTGGCGCTCGTAGGGCGTCTTGAAGGACTTGGCGCACCTGGGGCAGGTGAAGGGGCGCTGGCCGCTGTGGATGCGGCGGTGCTCCTGCAGGTTGGAGGAGCGCTTGAAGCGCTTCCCGCACAGCTCGCACCTGTGCGGCCGCTCCTCCGTGTGCACCAGGGCGTGGCTCTTGAAGTCCGAGTGGCGCTTGAAGGTGGCGCGGCACAGGTGGCAGGTGAAGGGCCGCGCCTCCGTGTGCACCACCTGGTGGCTCAGCAGCTCCCAGGTGCGCTTGAAGCTCTTGTGGCAGGCGGGGCACTGGAAGGGTTTGTCGGCCACGATCACCTGGCGGATCTCCAGGTGAGCGGGCAGCTCCTCCTCTTCCTCCTTACCCGCCTCGTCCTCTCCGTCGTTCCCGGCCTCCTCACCTGGCGCCGCACCTGAGCGCCCGCCCAGCACCAGCTTGGCGGTGGAGTAGACGCCGCGCTCGTCGATGAGCTGCACGAAGCCGGGCGCCGCGGCCTCACCTGGCTCAGGTGAGGTGGGCCCCGAGCCTGGGGCACCTGGGTGGGCCCAGGGGAGCTGCAGGTGGGAGGGGCCGGGCTCGGCGGGGCGTGGGCGTGGCCGCAGGTAAAGGCGGGGCCGGCGGGAGGAGCTGGAGGGGGCGCCTGGAGAGGGGCGCACCTGGAGGGAGGCACCTGGGGGGTGGTGGGGGTGGTCTTGGTCTTCATCGTCATCACCTGGATCTTCATCATCATCACCTGGATCTTCATCATCATCACCTGGATCTTCATCGTCATCATCACCTGGATCCTCCTCACCTGCATCTTCATCGTCTCCCGGTTCTTCCTCACCTGGTTCTTCCTCATCACCTGGATCCTCTTCACCTGCATCTTCATCCTCACCTGGGTCTTCCTCATCACCTGGATCTTCTTCCTCACCTGGTTCTTCACCTGTTCCTTCCTCACCTGTCCCTTCCTCCTCCTCACCTGGTCCTTCCTCCTCCTCCTCCTCCTCCTCCTCAGACAGGTGAGGGCTCACCTGGGCAAAGGGGGGATGGCTCTCCATGGCCACACCTGGAAAAGCGGGGACAGGGGGGACAGGTGAGGGACAGGTGAGGGTTTGGGGATCCCTTGGAAACTCCTGGAGCTGAATTTGGGGATCCCCTCCCCAGGAATTCCCAGGGAATGGATTTGGGAATTCTCTGGGATGGATTTTGGGGATCCCCCTCGGGAATTCCTTGGGATGGATTTGGGGATCCCCTTTGGGAATTCCGTGGGAATTTGGGGATTCCCAGATTGGGAATTCCGAGCGGGATTTGGGGATTCCCAAATTGGGAATTCCCTGAGTGGGATTTGGGATCCACTTTGGGAATTCCCCGGGCCGGGTTTGGGGAGCCCCCGCCATGGATTTGGGGATCCCCTCGGGAATTTTTCTGGGATTGATTTGGGGATCCCTTGAGCTGAATTTGGGAATTCCCTGGGATGGACTCGGGGATCCCTTCAGGAATTCCTTGAACGTGATTTGGGGAATACCAGGAACGCCCTAAGGTGGATTAGGGGATTCCCAAATTGGGAATTCCCTGATTGGGATTTGGGAATTTCCCCCCCAGGGACGGATTTGGGGATCCCCAAAAATCCTTTAGGGATTTCCTGATCCAAATCCTTTGGGGATTTCCTGAGCTGGATTTGGGGAATCCCTGGAACACCCCAAGGTGGATTTGGGGATTCCCAAATTGGGGATTCCGAGCGGGATTTAGGGGATTCCCAAATTGGGAATTCTGAGTGGGATTTGGGGGATTCCTAAATTGGGAATTCTGAGGTGAATTTGGGGATCCCCTTGGGAATTCCCTGGGATGGATGTGGGATCCCCTCGAGGACCCCCCTGGGCAGAGCTCAGGGATCCGAAAAATCCCAGGAACGACCCCCAAAAAAAAAAAAAAAAAGAAAAATTGGGGAATTCCAGAGAATTTGATTTGAGCGGTTCTGAAAATCCCAAATTAATCCAGGAACCCAAAATCCCAAAAATCCGGGATCCCAAAAACCCGGGATCCCAAAATAATCTCAGAGCCCGAAATCTAGGATCGGAATTTCGGGAACTTTGGTGCCGCCACCAGGGATCAAAATCCCAAAGTTTGGGAATCGGAATTTTGGGAATTCCAAGGCCGCATAAGGAGCCCAAAATCCGGGATTGGAATTTTGGGGCCACAAAGGAGGCCTCAGGATTTGGGATTTGGGAATTCCCTGGGTTGGGATTTGGGATCCCTTGGGATGGATTTGGGATCCTCCCAAGGATCTCTGGGATTTGGGATCCCCTGAGGGGAAATTTGGGATTTTAGGATTCCCTGGGCTGGGATTTGGGATCCCCTCAGGGATCTCTGGGATGGGTTTGGGACCCCCCCCCCAAAATTCGGGATTAGAGACGCCCAAAATTCAGGATTTGGCGCAAAATTCAGGATTTGGGACCCCAAAAACTTCGGCATTTGGGATCCCCCCCCAAATTCGGGATTTGGGATTCGGGATCCACCTGGGAACGGCCCCAGTAAATCCCAGTCCATCCCAGTTTGTCCCAGTTCCCTCCCAGTCCCTCCCAGTTTCTCACCGGGCGCCGCCGCCGCCGCCGCCCCCGGAGCCACTTCCGGCCGCGCTCGCGCGCGATGACGTCACATCCGGAATGGGCGGGGCCTGAGCGGGGACTGGGAGGGACCGGGGACAAACTGGGACAAACTGGGACAAACTGGGATGGATTTGAGGGGGCTTCAAAAGGGAATTTTCAGGCGGAGAGGGATCCCAAAATCGGGGATTTCCCCCCCAAAAATCGGGGATTTCACCAAAAAAAAAAAATATTTGGGAATTCCTCCCCAAAATCGGGAGTTTAACTCCAAAATCGGGGATTCAAGCCCAAAAATCGGAGATTTAACCCTGGAGTTGGGAATTTCCTGACAAAAATCGGGGATTTTACAAAAAAAATTGGGAATTCCTCCCCAAAATCGGGGATTCAAGCCCAAAAATCGGGGATTTCACCCCACAGTCGCATTTCCGATCAGGATGAGATTGGGAAATTTGGGATCACCCCAAAAATCATGGATTTAACCCCAAAATCGGGGGTTTCCCCACAAAAATCGGAGATTTAACCCTGGAATTGGGAATTTCCTGGCAAAAATCGGGGATTAAACCCAAAAATCTGGGATTCAAGCCCGAAAATCAGGGTTTCCCTTCCCGCCACCAAATATGGGATTAAACCCCAAAATCGGGGATTTCACCCCAAAAAATCAGGGAATTGAACACCAAAAATCAGAGACCGAAGCCCAAAATCTGTGGATTTAACCCGAAAAATCAGGAATTTCACCCAAAATCGGGGATTGAAGCCAAAAACTGGGGATTGAAGCCCAAAAATCAGGGACTAGAAACCCCAAAAATCGTGGATTTCACCCCAAAAATCGAGGATTCCTTCCCAAAATTCGGGGATTTCACCCCAAAACCGCATTTCCCAATCAGGGTGGGATTGGGGAATTTGGGATCACCCCAAAAAAAGGGAATTCGGGAGGTTTTCCCCCAAAAATCAGCACTAAGGATTGTAGAAATTGGGATTTAACCCCCCAAAAAAGAAAATTTCGGGTTTTTCACCCCAAAATCTTTGTCCCGATGAGGGTGGGATTGGAGGATTTGGGTTCACTCCAAAAAAAGGGAATTTTCAGGAGAGAGGGATCCCAAAATTGGGGATTTCCCGCCAAAAAGCAGGGATTTCACCCCAAAAATCAGCGACTAGAAACCCAAAAATCGGGGATTTTGCCCCCAAAAATCGGGGATTTATCTGGAAAATTCGGGATTTAATCCCAAAATCGGGGATTTCACCCCAAAACTCGGGGGTTGAAGCCCAAATCTCCTGGGTTTCAAACCCCAAAATCGAGGATTTAACCCCAAAAATTGGTGATTTTTCCCTAAAAAAACCAGTTCCAGATCAGGGTGGGATTTGGAAAATTGAGATCTCCCCATAAAAACTGGAATTCCGGGTTTTTTACCCCGAAATTTGTGTCCTGACAAGGGTGGGAATCAAACCCATCGTGCAGAGCACAACGGATTAGCAAAAAAGGGAATTTTTAGGAGAGATAGGTTCCAAAATCGGGGTGTTTTCCCCAAAAATCATCTCCAGAGGTTGGAGAATTTGGGATTTAACCCCAAAACAATCGAATTTCGGGGTTTTTGAAACAAAAAGTCAACTCCCGACGAGGGTGGGATTCGAACCCACGCGTGCAGAGCACAATGGATTAGCAGTCCATCGCCTTAACCACTCGGCCACCTCGTCCGCGGCTGCGCGCCTGCGCCAGGCGCCCATAAGCTGCCCAAAGAGGGCGTGGCCAGCCCTGGGGGCGTGATTGGAGGCGTGGCCTGGGCGTGGCTTCAGCTCCAGAGCACGCGAGTTCGAATCCCGGGCTCGTCAAATGCGGAAAAAAATCCCAATTTCTTCTTTTTTATCCCAAATTTCTCCTTTTCCACCCCATTTTTTTCCCCATTTTTTTTCTATTCAAAATTCAAAAATCAAATTAATTTGAAAAGGAAAAATTAAATTTGAAAAAGGGGAAATAAGTTTTGAAAAGAGAAACAAATAAATTTGGAAAGGGGGAAAATAAATTTAAAAGGGGAAATTAAATAAAAAGGGAAAAATTAAATAGGAGGGAAATTAAATAAAAAAGGAAAATTAGGTAGAAAAATGGAAAATTAATTTTTAAAATGGGAAAATAAAATTAAAAAGGGAAAATAAAGGGGAAAAATTGTAAGAAGGGGAAATAAATAAAGAAAATTCTATTAAAAAAGGGAAAATTTAATTTAAAAAAGGAATTAAAATGGAATTATTTAAAAAAGGGCAAATTTAAATTTAAAAAAAGAGAAATTTAAATATAAAACGGAAAAATTTAACAAATAAGGAAAATTTAATTAAAAAGGAAAATTAAATAAAAATTAAATTAAATAAATAGGGGAAAATTCAATTTAAAAAAGAATTTTAAATTTAAAAAAGGAAAAAAATTAAATTTAAAAAGGATAAAATAAATTTTACAAAGGGGAAATTAAATAAAAAAGGGAAAAAGAAATAAAAAAGAAAAATAAATTACAGGGAAAATTCAGTTTTAAAAAGGAGGAAAATTAAAATTAAAAAAGCAAAAAATTAGCTTAAAAAGAAAATCAAATCTAAAAAAATATATGGCTAAATATTAAGAAATAGAAAAACAAATTAAAAACCGCAACAATGAACTGAAATTAATAATTGGAGAAAAAAAAAAAATCCATTGAAATTGGCGCGAAAACCGCGGCACGGAAGCGGCGCCGGCAGCGAAGAAACCCCGGAAGTTTCGCCGCGCGATGACGTCACCCGTTGCGAAATTCATTAAGGTTTATTCAAAATGGCGGGTTCAGGAGCAGAGTGGCGCAGCGGGAGCGTGCTGGGCCCATAACCCAGAGGTCGATGGATCGAAACCATCCTCTGCTAACTTAATATTTTCTCCTTTTTTTCCCATTATTTTTCCATTTTTTCCTCTAATTTTCCTTCATTTTCCTTCATTTTCCCTCTTTCCCCCTTAATTTTTCAATTTATTTAAGGTTTTTTCCGTCATTTTCCCGTCATTTTCCCCTCAAGTTTCCCATTTCTTTTGCATTTTCCCCTCAGTTCTCCCCTTCCCCCCCTTATTTTCCCTGCTTTTTTTCAGCAATTTTCCCGTTTCCCCTCAAATTTTCCATTTACTTTCAATTTTTTCCCCTCATTTTCCCCATTTGTCCTTCCATTTTCCGCTCATTTTTTCCTATTTTCCCTCCAATTTTCCCCTCAATGCTTCCATTTAATTTCAATTTTTCCCCTTTTTGGGGGGGAGGCCAAAATCGGGATTTTTGTGGAGGAAAAATTAGGGATTTTGGGGTTTTCTCCTTTTTGGGAGAATTTTGGGGTTTTTTCCATTTTTGGGCGAGAGGAAATTTGGGATTTTTGGGGGTTTTCCTTTTGCGGGAGGAAAATGTGGGATTTTTGGGGTTTCGCCTTTTTGGGAGAGAAAAATTTGGGACTTTTTAGGGAGGAAAATTTGGGAATTTTGGGGTTTTCCCTTTTTAGGGGAGAGGAAATTTGGGAATTTGGGGGGTTTTCCCTTTTGGGGGAGGGGAAACTTGGGTTTTTTTGGGGAGAAAAATTTGGGATTTTTTGAGTTTTTCCTTTTTGGGGAAATTTTGCTTTCCTCGGATTATGGCGGCGCAGGGAGCGCGCGGCGCCGTGGCTTAGTTGGTTAAAGCGCCTGTCTAGTAAACAGGAGATCCTGGGTTCGAATCCCAGCGGTGCCTCCGCTCTGTCGTGACCATGTCGCGACAGTATTGCTGACGTTTTATGCATTACGTCACTTTAAAAAATTTTACTTAATAAATTCTTTTTCTACGAAACGCCAAATAAGGAGGGTGAAGGAAAATCAGTTTTCCGCCAGCGGAAGCGGAAATAAATTGGGATAAAAAATTAAAATAAATAAGGTAAAAAAAATTAAGCATCTTCCCTGACCGGGAATCGAACCCGGGCCGCGGCGGTGAGAGCGCCGAATCCTAACCACTAGACCACCAGGGAAGGCCGAGAGCCCATGAGCGCGGACGCCTCCACGGGCACCATAGTGAACGCTGATTGGCTAAACCCTTCCTTAATGCCTGTCAATCAAATAGCGAAGCCAATCAGAGCGAGGTTTTGGCGATGTCACGCACTTCGCCTCGCGTTTTCTCGCTCCCGGCGCTGTAGGGAGGAAATTTGGAGATTTTGGAGTGGATACTCGGGGATTTTGGGAAAAGTTCGGGGATTTCGAATTCCCGGGTTTCGGGCGAAATTCGGGGATTTCAGGTGGAAATTCGGGGATTTTTGCCCCGAAGCCGCATGCTGCGAGCTGATAGGCTGGGATGGTACAGAGATGGTGTCAATCAAACTCCAGAGCCAATCAGAGCGCGGCTCAGGGGTGGTCACGCCCTCCGCCTCAGGTTTCCCGCATCCCCGTGTGGGGAAGATTCTCGGCTATTTTGGGGTGGAATTCGGGGATTTTAGGGAAAATTTGTGGATTTAGGGGTGGAATTCTGTAATTTGTGGGCGAAATGCGGAGATTTTGGGGTAAAACTCAGGGATTTCGGGTGGAAATTTGGCGATTTTGAGCTGCGCGGCACCGACCCCCTCGAAACAACGCGGCGCGCTGATTGGCTAAACCCCTCCCGATGGGGCGTCAATCAAAGAGCTCGGCCAATCAGAGCGTGGATCAGGGTGGCCACGCCCCTCGCCTCAGGTTTCTCGCCGCTCTCTCCCGGCGCTGAGGGGAGGAAATTTGGGAATTTCGGAGTGAAATTTGGGGATTTTGGGGAAAAATTCGGGGATTTTGGGGTTAAATTCGGGGATTTTTGGGCGAATTTCGGGGCGAAATTTGGAAATTTTAGGGTGAAAATTGGGGATTTTGACTGGAATTAGGGGGTATGGGGGCAAAAATTTGGGATTTTTGGCAAAATTAATGGATTTGGTGTGAAACTTGGGGATTTTGAGCTGGAATTTGAAGATTTTGGGGGAAACTTCGAGATCTTGGGGGGTTTGAGGTGGAATTTGAAGATTTGGGTGAAATTTGGGGATTTTGAGGTGAAATTCACAGATTTGGGCTGCAATTTGGCCATTTTGGGGTGATAAATTCAGGGATTTGGTGGTTTTGAGTGAAATTTGGGAGAATTTTCGGGATTTTGGGCAGGAATTTGGGGATTTTTGGGGGTGAAATTCGTAGATTTTAGAGCCGCGCGTTTCCGACACCCTCCAAACCCCACGCCGCGCGCTGATTGGCTGCGCGGGATGAATGCTGCTGTCAATCAAAGCAGAGAGCCAATCAGAGCGCGAGTCTGAGGCTTGGTGACGCCCTCATCCCGGGCTTCCCGCCCCTGGCCATGAGGGGAGAAAATCGGGAATTTTGGGGAGAAATTCGGGAATTTTGGGGTTAAATTTGGGGATTTTAGGGTGAAATTCGGGGATTTTGGGGTGAAATTTGGGGATTTTGGTCCAACCTCACAGACACGGAGCTGCCACCGATCGCTTTTAATCCTTTTTGGGAGGGATTTGATGCCACAGAGGTGCCCAGGTGTCCCCAGGTGCCACCCAAGTGTCCCCAGATGCCCCCAGGTGCCACCCAGGTGACTCCCAGGTGTCTCCAGGTGCACTCAGGTGTCACCAGGTGCCACCCAGGTATCCCCAGGTGCCCCCAAGTGCCACCCAAGTGTCACCAGGTGACATCCAAGTGACACTCAGGTGCCATCCAAGTGTCCCCAGGTGCCTTCAGGTGTCCCTCAGGTGTCCCTCAGGTGTCACTCGGGGCTCAGCCAGGTCCCCGCCTCCTCCACGTCCCGCGACACCACCAGGAACAGCTCAGAGGGAGCCTGGGCCAGCACTGCCTGCAGGAACTCCCTGGGGACAAACAGGGGACAGACAGGTGAGAAACAGGGGACAGACAGGTGAGAAAAAGGGGACAATGAGGGGACGAACAGGTGAGAAACAGGGGACAGTGAGGGGACAAACAGGTGAGAAACAGGGAACAGACAGGTGAGAAACAGGGAACAATGAGGGGACAAACGGGGGACAGACAGGTGAGAAACAGGGGACAAAGAGGTGAGAAACAGAGGACAATGAGGGGACGAACAGGTGAGAAACGGGACAAACAGGCGAGAAACAGGGGACAATGAAGGGACAAACAGGGGACAGACAGGTGAGAAACAGAGGACAATGAGGGGAAGAACAAGTGAGAAACAGGGAACAATGAGGGGACAAACGGGGGACAGACAGGTGAGAAACAGGGGACAGACAGGTGAGAAACAGGTGAGAAACAGGGGACAGTGAGGGGACAAACAGGTGAGAACCAGGTGAGAATGAGGTGACAAACGGGGGAAAAACAGGAGAGAAACGGGGGACAAACAGGTGAGAAACAGGGGACAATGAGGGGACAAACAGGTGGGAACGAGGTGACAATGAGAAGAGAACAAGGTGACAGCAAGGTGACAATGAGGTGACAAACAGGTGGGAGCCAGGTGACAAACAGAGGACAAATGGGTGAGAATGAGGGGGCAGACAGGTGAGAAACAGGTGACAATAAGGGGACAACCAGGTGACAATGGGGTGACAGCCACGTGACAACCAGGTGTCCCTAAATGCCATCCAGGTGTCCCAAGGTGTCCCCAGATGCCACTCAGGTGTCCCCAGGTGTCTCCAGGTGTCCCCAGATGCCATCCAAAGTGCCCCCAAAGTGCCCCCAAATGCCACCCCAATGTCCCCAGATGCCACCTTAATGTCCCCAAGGTGTCCCCACATGCCACCCCAATGTCCCCAGGGTGTCCCCAGGTGTCACCTGAGCTGTGGCTCCGCCCCGATGGGGGTGGGCGTGGCCAGTTTGGAGTCCAGGTTGTAGAAGGTGTCCCCAAAGGGCCTCACGCAGACCCAGTGGGGACGGGACAGGGGCAGGGCCAATGTCCCCAAGGCCACCCTGGAGGGGACATTGAGCAGGAAGCCGAGCACGTGGGACAGGCACAGGCGCTCCAAGGGGCTGGGAATGATGAGGGTTAATTAATTAATTCATTAATTAAGGGGGGTAATTAATGGGGAGGGAATTAAAGGGGGTGGTGGGAGATGGGGAAGGGTAAAGGTGGAGGGGGGAAGGGGGAACCAACTGGGTCTGGGGGCTCAGGGAGGGACCAAATTTGGGTCTGGGGTCATGGGAAGGGTCTGGAATTCGGGTCTGGGGTCTCGAGGGTGTGTCCCGAATTTGGGGAGGGGTCTCACCATTGCATTTCCCAAAATACCCCAGGACAAATGGGAGATCTGAGAGGTCCCAAATTGGGGTTGAGGGGCCTCAAATTGGGGCTGGGGTCTCAGGGAGGTCCCAAATTTGGGTCTGGGGTCCTGGGAGGGGTCCAGAATTTGGGTCTGGGGTCTCGAGGGTCTGTCTGGAATCTGGGGAGGGGTCTCACCGCCTTTTATCCCAAAACCCCCTCGGAGAAAGAAAAAATTTGAGAGGTCCCAAACTGAGTTTGAGGGAGTCCCAAATTTGGGTCTGGGGTCTCAGGGAGGGCCCAAATTTGGGTCTGGGGTCGTGGGAAGGGTCCAGAATTTGGGTCTGAGGTCTCAGGGGTGTGTCCCGAATTTGGGGAGGGGTCTCACTGCTTTTTATTCCAATACACCCCAAGAGAAAGGAGAGATCTCAAACTGAGTTTGGGGAGTCCCAAATTTGGGTCTGGGGTCTCAGGAAGGGTCCGGAATTTGGGGCGGGGTCTCAGGGAATTTGGGGCGGGGTCTCAGGGAATTTGGGGTGGGGTCTCAGGGAATTTGGGGCGGGGCCTCAGGCAATTTGGGGCGGGGTCTCGGGGAATTTGGGTCTGGGGTCTTGGGGAATTTGGGGAGGCGTCTCGGGGAATTTGGGGCGGGGCCTCAGGGAATTTGGGGCGGGGTCTCAGCGAATTTGGGGCAGGATCTCAGGGAATTTGGGGCGGGGTCTCAGGGAATTTGGGGCGGGGTCATGGAATTTGGGGAGGGGTCCCGGCGAATTTGGGGCGGGGTCTCGGGGAATTCAGGGAGGGGTCTCAGGGAATTTGGGGTGGGCTCTCAGGGAATTTGGGGCGGGGTCTCAGCGAATTTGGGGCGGGGTCTCGGCGAATTTGGGGCGGGGTCTCAGCGAATTTGGGGCGGGGTCTCGGGGAATTTGGGGCGGGGCCTCACCGCCGCTTGTCCCACCAGACCGCGGCCAATCCCAGCATTCCCAGCGCCGCCATCACCACGTTGACGTCATAATTGCCCAGGCCCAGGAGGCTCCGGTGGGGGTTGGGCCGCGAATTTGGGGCCAACCTGGGGGGGGCTTCAAGGTGAGACCCCTCCCCAAATTAACCCAGACACCCCCAGAGACCCCAGACCCAATTGGGGGAACCCGCAAAGTGATGACGTCATTTTCAACAGGAGAAACCCCTCCCCAAATATGGGAAATCCCACCCGAGACCCCTCCCCAAATTTAGAAACCTCCCTGAGACCCCTCCCCAAATTCAGAATCCCTTCCCACCACCCTAAATCCAGCCCCAAATCCCCTCCCAAAGCCCCCAAACCTCACCAAGACCCCTCCCCAAATTCAGAAAACCCTTCTAGGAACCCCTCCAGGGGACCCGAGACCCCTCCCCAAATTCAAGAGCTCCTCCCATCACCCTAAAATCAGCCCCTAACCCCCTCCCACCACCCTAAAATCCCCCTGAGACCCCTCCCCAAATTAAGGAAACCCTTCTAGGACCCTCCCAGGGGACCTGAGACCCCTCCCCAAATTCAGAAACCCCTCTGAGACCCCTCCCCAAATTCAGGAACTCCCCTGAGACCCCTCCCCAAATTCAAGAACTCCCCTGAACCCCTCCAAAACCCCATCCCAAAGCCCCCAAACCCTCACGAGACCCCTCCCCAAATTCAGGAAACCTCCCTGAGACCCCTCCCCAAATTCAGGAACTCCCCTGAGACCCCTCCCCAAATTCAGAAACCCCTTTGAGACCCCTCCCCAAATTCAAGAACTCTCCTGAACGCCTCCAAAACCCCATCCCAAAGCCCCCAAACCTTCACGAGACCCCTCCCCAAATTCAGGAAACCTCCCTGAGAGCCCTCCCCAAATTCAGAAACCCCTGAGACCCCTCCCCAAATTCAGGAATCCCCCTGAGACTCTTCCCCAAATTCAAGAACTCCCCTGAACCCCCCCAAAACCCCATCCCAAAGCCCCCAAACCTTCACGAGACCCCTCCCCAAATTCAGGAAACCTCCCAGAGAGCCCTCCCGGCCCTCTCCCGAATTGGGTCTGGGGTCTCACCGCTGGCAGATGCGGTCGGCCGAGGCCTGGCTGAGCCAGGGCCGCTGCAGGAGGTTGTTGAGGGCGTGCAGGGCGCAGAGCTGCCGGCGCTGCCGCTCGTGGTACGGCACCCCCGGGACCCCAGACCCAAATCCGGGCAGCCCCTTCCCCAAATCGGGGAGATCGGCCTCCCCCAGGACCCCCCCCAAATCCAGGAGAGGGGAGGGGGAGGCCTGGGGGGCTGCGGGGAGAAATGAGAGTATGGGAACCGTGAGACCCCAGACTCGAATTCGGGGAGACCCCCTCCTCAAAATTCCCTTAAATTACCCCTGAGACCCCTCCCCAAATTCCCTTCAAATCCCCCCCGAGACCCCTCCCCAAATTCTGCCAAAAATTTTGTCAAATTCAGCCCAAAACTCCCCCAAATCCCCTCCCCAAATTCCCCAAAAATTCCCCCAAATAACCCCGAGACCCCTCCCCAAATTCCCGCCAAAATTTCCCCAAATTCGGGGAGACCCCCTCCTCAAAATTCCCTTAAATTACCCCTGAGACCCCTCCCCAAATTCCCTTCAAATCTCCCCGAGATCCCTCCACAAATTCCCCCCAAAAATCCCCCAAATAACCCCGAGACCCCCTCCCCAAATTCCCCTCAAATTCCCCTCAAAATTCCCTCAAATCACCCTGACACCCCTCCCCAAATTCCTGGCACCCCTTAATTCCTTCAAATCCCCCCAAAATCCCCTCGGGACCCCCTAAAATTCCCTCAAAATCCCTCCCAGAGACCCCTAGAACCCCCCAAATACCTCCCAAGACCCCTCCCCAAATTCCTGACACCCTCAAATTCCCCCCAGGACTCCCCAAAATCCTCCCCAGACGCCTGAGACCCCCCCCCCAAAACCCCTTCCAGGACCCTCCAAATCCCCCCCAAAAGTTCCTGGCACCCCCAAAACCCCCAGGCCACCCTGACCCCCCCTCAAATCCCACCAAAATCCCCCCGGAACCCCGCAAACCCCCCCAGGCCTCCCCAGCCCTTCCACCCTCACGGGCCCTCAGCGCGGCCTCCGCCTCCCTTGGCCCCAAGTCCCCTCTGGATCCCCCAAAAACCCCCCGCGAGCGCTTCCTGCCCTCCCCAAGACCCCCCAGGACCCCTCAGGACCCCCCAAAATCCAGCCCCGGCCGCCCCCTCCTCACCCCGCGCGTCCTCCGGGGCCATAGCGGCCTCTGCCCCTTCAGGGCCGCGAACTACAAATCCCGTCGTGCTTTGCGACGCGCTGACCAATCAGAACGCGCCAGCGTCCTCCCGCCAGAACGCTGACCAATCAAAGCTTTGACCTTGCTCCCGTGATGCTTTGCACCGCAGCGTTAACCAATCATCGGTGAGAACTCTTCCTTCCGGGCGGTTTTCCCACCAATCAGATCGCGTCTTCCCCTCGCTGCCATTACAAGAAGGGCGCCAGCACGGCCAGGCCTTGCCAGGTTTTTATTGTCCCAAAATTGTCCCCAAATTGTCCCCAAATCGTCCCCGCGGGTTTTTCCGTCGTTCCTCCTCAGCAGAGCTTCACGCAGCCGCCGTGTCCGGTGCAAGCTGCGGGGAGGGGACAGAGTGAGCGGCCCTGAGGTGGCACCGGTGACACTGAGGGGGTGGCACAGGTGACACCGGAGCTGGCACAGGTGACACAGGTGACAAACCCTGCACGCTGCTCCAGAAGCTGTGGCGGGTGGCGCTGCCGGTGACGTGGCCGGGCTCGGCAGGGTTGCGGCGGGTGCTGGTGACGGTCAGGGAGCGGCCGTGCTCGGGGACGGCCGTGACCTCGACATCGATGATGTGACAGTCGGGGACACTGAGGGGACATTGGGGACACTGAGGGGACATTGGGGACACTGAGGGTGACAGTAAGGGGACAGGGAGGGGACACTGGGGTGGCACTGGAGGGACAATGAGGGGGCGCTGAGGGGACAGGGGTGACACAGGAGGTGCCACATGAGGTGACACACACAGCACAGAGGCGCCACAGGTGACACAGGAGGTGACACACAGGTGCCACACAGGTGACACAGCAGGTGACACAGGTGTCACCCACCTGGGGTCAGCCACCAGGCAGGCGGTGACGCCGTCGAAGCCCAGGCGCGGCGCTGCCACCCTGCGGCGGCCGCCATGGTGTTGACGTTGTTGGGGACAAGGGGACAGAGTGGCCTCAGGGGACCCTCGTACAGCACTGTCCTTGTCCCTGAGGCCACCGCGGCTGCCACCCGCGGGGACAGCCAGCCCTGGGGACGGAAACTGCCCGGGGCCTTCGTCATTGTCACCTTCAGGGCCTGCGGGGGACACAGGGACATTGTCATTGTCATTGTCATTGTCACCTCTGGGGGCACAGGGACATTGTCATTGTCACTGTCATTGTCACCTTCAGGGCCTGGGGACAGCAGGTGACAGCCAGAGGACAGCCAGGGGACATGACCAGGGGACCCGAAGTGTCCCCAGTGTCCCCATCACTGTCACCTGCAGTGTCCCTGCGCTGTCCATCCTGGCCCCATTGTCCCCATTAACCCCAATGTCCCCATTGTCCCCAATGTCCCAATGTCCCCAATACCCCCATTAACCCCATTAACCCCATTGTCCCCAAAGTCCCCATTACTCCCATTCCCTCCATTATCCCCAATGTCCCCATCGGTGTCACCTGCAGTGTCCCCGCGCTGTCCATCCTGGCGATGTCCCCAATGTCCCCAGTATCCCCAATGTCCCCAATGTCCCCATCAGTGTCACCTGCAGTGTCCCCGCGCTGTCCATCCTGGCGATGTCCTCGCAGCCCCACAGCGCCCCCCGGGGGACGTACAGGGTGTGGCCCCCGCGCGCCGCCGCCGCCCGCAGCCGCCCCTCGGTGTCAGCGTCCGCCAGCGCCGTGGGGGACCCCAGCTGGGGACATTGGGGACATTGGGGACATTGGGGACAATGAGGACTTTGGGACATTGGGGACAATGGGGGGAATGGGGACATTGGGGACATTGGGGAGAATGGGGGCATTGGGGGGAATGGGGACATTGGGGGGAATGGGGGGAATGGGGACATTGGGGACAATGGGGAGAATGGGGACATTGGGGACAATGGGGACATTGGGGGCAATGGGGGGAATGGGGACATTGGGGGGAATGGGGACATTGGGGACAATGGGGGGAATGGGGACATTGGGGACAATGGGGACATTGGGGGCAATGGGGGGAATGGGGACATTGGGGGGAATGGGGATAATGGGGACTTTGGGACATTGGGGACAATGGGGGGAATGGGGACATTGGGGACAATGGGGAGAATGGGGACATTGGGGGGAATGGGGATAATGGGGACTTTGGGACATTGGGGACAATGGGGGGAATGGGGATAATGGGGACTTTGGGACATTGGGGACAATGGGGGGAATGGGGACATTGGGGGGGAATGGGGACATTGGGGACAATGGGGAGAATGGGGACATTGGGGGGAATGGGGATAATGGGGACTTTGGGACATTGGGGACAATGGGGGGAATGGGGACATTGGGGGCAATGGGGGGAATGGGGACATTGGGGGGAATGGGGATAATGGGGACTTTGGGACATTGGGGACAATGGGGGGAATAGGGACATTGGGGTCAGTGGGGGATTGGGGACATTGAGGGGATTGGGGGCAATGGGGACATCGGGGACATGGGGATCAATGGAGGTAATGGGGACATTGGGGGGATTGGGATCAGTGGGGACGTTGGGGACATTGAGGTCAGTGGGGACATTGGGACAATGGGGGAATTGGGGGCAATGGGGGGATTGGGGACATTGGGGACATTGTGGGGACATTGGGGGTATTGGAGATATTGGGGGCCTTGGGGACAGGGGGACGTTGGGGTCAATGGGGACATTGAGGACATGGGAGGGGTTGGGGATATCGGGGACATCGTGGGATTGGGGACATTGGGGACATTGGGGTCAGTGGGGACAATGGGGACATCAGGAGCAATGGGCGGAATGGGGACATTGGGGACATTGTGGATATTGGGGACATTTGGGACATTGAGGGGATTTGGGGACATTTGGGACATTGGTGGGGGTTTGGGGACATTGGGGACATTGGGGGGGTTTGGGGACATCAAGGACATTAGGGAGGGGTTTGGGGACATTGGGGCCATGTCCGCGGTGTCCCCACGGTGTCACCATGAGGTCGGCGTGTCCCAGGATGTCCTCGCCGTGCTCCTGTGTCACACACGGGTGTGCCACCTCCACCACAGGTCCACCCCCCTGGGGACACCGGTGGGGACATCAGCGGGGACATTGGGGACATTGGAGGGGTTGGGGACATTTGGGGGATTTGGGGACATTGGGGACATTGGGACAATGGGGACATTGTGGGGGATGGGGACATTGTGGGGGTTTGGGGACATTTGGGACATTGAGGGGACATTGGGGACATCGGGGCCGTTGAGGACAATGGGGACATTTGAGGGGATTGGGGACATTTAGGGACATTGGGTATTTTGGGGCTGTTTTGGACATTTTGGGGTGAATCCGGGCGGTTTGGGATATTTCAATTCAGGATATTTTGGGGTGAATTTGGGACATTTTTGGGGCATCTTTGGGGTGAATTCGGGACATTTTTGGGGACGTTTCTGGGGTGAATTCAGGACATTTTGGGGACACTTCTGGGGTAAATTTGGGATATTTTGGGGATAGACTTGGGACATTTTTGGGGTGAATTTGGGACATTTTGGGGAGATTTTGGAGTGAATCTCAGTGGGTTTTGGGGGTGAATTTGGGATGATTTTGGGGACATTTTTGGGTCAAATTCGGGCCATTTTTGAGGACATTTTTGGGTCGAATTAGGGCCATTTTTGAGGACATTTTTGGGTCGAATTAGGGCCATTTTTGGGGTCATTTTTGGGTCGAATTCGGGCCATTTTGGGGACATTTTTGGGTCGAATTCAGGCCATTTTGGGGACATTTTTGGGTCGAATTCGGGCCATTTTTGAGGACATTTTTGGGTCGAATTAGGGCCATTTTGGGTCGAATTTGGGCCATTTTTGGGGACATTTTTGGGTCGAATTCGGGCCATTTTGGGGACATTTTGGGTCGAATTCAGGACATTTTTGGGTCGAATTCAGGCCATTTCTGAGGACATTTTTGGGGTGAATTCAGGCCATTTTTAGGGACATTTTTGGGTCGAATTCAGGACATTTTTGGGTCAAATTCAGGCCATTTTTAGGGACATTTTGGGTCGAATTCAGGCCATTTTTGAGGACATTTTTTGGGTCGAATTCGGGCCATTTCTGGGGACATTTTTGGGGTGAATTCGGCCCGTTTTGGGGTCCCTCACGTGCCGGGCAGGTCCCGCAGGTCGCGCAGGCGCAGAGGGGGCGGCAGCGCCTCCAGCGCCTCCCAGCGGCGAGCCCAGACAAAGGCGAGGGACAGACCGACGGCCGGACCGCGGGACAGCAGCTGCGACACCAGGAACTGCCCTGGGGACAGCGGGGATTGTCACCGTCACCTCCCGGGGACAGCCCGGGGACAGCCCCGGGACAGCCCTGTCACCTGTTGTCACCTGCTGTCACCTCCCCCTGTAACACAGGGACAGGGACAGACCGACGGACGGAGAGCGGGACAGCAGCTGCCACACCAGGGGACAGCAGTGTCACCTCCCTGTCACCTCCCCCTGGGACACCAGGAATGGCCCTGGGGACATCGGGGACATCAGGGACAGCTCTGTCACCTCCCTGTCACCTCCCCCTGGGACAGCAGGGACTGCCCACAAGGGACAGCCTGTCACCCCCCCCCTGTCACCTCCCCCTGTGACACCAGGAACGGCCTTGGGGACATTGGGACAGCCCTGTCACCTCCCCCCTGTCACCTGTGTCACCTCCCCTCTGTCACCTCCCAGTGTCCCCTCCCAGTCTGTCCCAGTTTATCCCAGTCTGTCCCCACAATGTCCCCTCAGTGTCCCCAGGGTCGCTTCCCAGTCCCTCCCAGTGTCCCCTCTCAATGTCCCCAAATGTCCCCAGTGTCCCCTCCCCATGTCCCCAGTGTCGCTTCCCAGTCCCTCCCAGTTCATCCCAGTTCCCTCCCAGTGTCCCCAAATGTCCCCAGTGTCCCTCCCAGTGTCCCCAGTGTCGCCTCCCAGTCTGTCCCAGTTTGTCCCAGTTTGTCCCAGTCCCTCCCAGTGTCCCCAAATATCCCCAGTGTCCCCTCCCAGTCTGTCCCAGTCTGTCCCAGTTTGTCCCAGTCCCTCCCAGTGTCTCCCCAGTGTCCCCTCTCAATGTCCTCAATGTCCCCTCCCAGTCTGTCCCAGTTTGTCCCAGTCTGTCCCCACAATGTCCCCTCAGTGTTCCCAGTGTCCCCTTCCAGTCCCTCCCAGTCCATCCCAGTTCCCTCCCAGTGTCCCCAAATGTCCCCAGTGTCCCCTCCCAGTGTCCCCAGTGTCCCCTCCCAGTCTGTCCCAGTCTGTCCCAGTTTGTCACAGTCCCTCCCAGTGTCCCCCCAGTGTCCCCTCCCAGTCCCTCCCAGTCCATCCCAGTTCCCTCCCAGTGTCCCCTCAGTGTCTCCTCCAGTCCCTCCCAGTGTCCCCTCCCAGTGTCCCCTCTCAATGTCCTCAGTGTCCCCTCCCAGTCTGTCCCAGTTTGTCCCAGTCCTTCCCAGTGTCCCAGTACTGAGCTCTCCGTATCCCAGTATAACCCAGTATACCCCAGTACAAACCAGTGTAAACCAGCACCTCCCAGTATAACCCAGTATGGACCAGTACCCCCAGTTTATCCCAGTACTGAGCCCTACGTGTCCCAGTATAAACCAGTACAACCCAGTATAACCCAGCACAAACTAGTATATCCCAGTACATCCCAGTATAAACCAGCATATCCCAGTATAACCAGTCCCTCCCAGTCCATCCCAGTATGTCCCAGTCTATCCCAGTTAATCCCAGTTTACCCCAGTACCGAGCTCTCTGTATCCCAGTCCATCCCAGTCCCTCCCAGTTCCTCCCAGTCCCTCCCAGTTTATCCCAGTCCCTCCCAGTCCATCCCAGTCCATTCCCAGTTTATCCCAGTCCATCCCAGTATCCCCAGTTTGGTTCCCAGTTTATTCCGGTTTATCCCAGTCCCTCCCAGTCCCTCCCAGTCCCTCCCAGTTTATCCCAGTTTATCCCAGTACCGAGGTTTCCGTATCCCAGGATCCCAACGCGCCGAGTCCGCGGCTGCTCCTCCATGGCCTGGGGGCCAATTAACGCTAATTAACCCCAATTAACCCCAATTATCACGATTTCAACTCGAATGCGCTTAATTAACTCTGATTAACCCTAACTGACCCAAATTAATACAATTTAACCCCTAATTAATCCCTAATTAACCCAAAATTAACACCATTTAACCCCTAATTAACCCCAATTAACTCTAATGAATGCTAATTAACTCAAGGGTAACCCTAATTAACATTAATTAACCCCTATTTAACCCTTATTAACCCTTAATTTACACAAATCAACACGAATTAATCCCCAATTAGCACCGATTAACGCCAATTAATGCTAATTAACATTAATTAACCCTCAAATAACAATTAATCAATCCCTAACTAACATGAATTAACCCCTAATTAGCATAAATTAACCCCTAATTGACATTACTTAACCCCCAATTAACACTTAAATAGCTCTAATTAACACCAATTAACACTACTTAACCCACAATCAACACTAATTAGCCCTCAAACCTCCTCTAATTAACCCCCAAATTCCTTTAATTAACCCAAACCACCCCTAATTACGCCTTAATTATCCCCGAAACCCCCCTAATTAACTCTCAACCCCCTTAATTAACCCGTAAATTCCCCAATGAAGCCCCAAACCCCCCTAATTAAGCCCCAAACCCCACTAATTAACCCCAAACCGCCCTAATTAACCCGCACTCACTAATTAGCGGCCGCTCCCCTCCCCCTCCTGTGCCCTTTGCCCCCCCCCGTCCCTCCCCCCTCCCCCCGCGGGGGCACTTCCGGGTGGGGGCGGGGCCTGAGGCCAAGGGGCGGGGCCTGAGGCCGTTTATGGGCGGGGCCTGCAGAGCAGTGGGGGCATGGACTGAGCCCATTTGTGGGCGTGGTTTGGACCTTTTGAGGACGGGGTCTGGTTTGGGGGCGGGGCCAGGGCTATTTGGGGGCGGGGCTTGGAGCCAATTGGGGATGGGGGGAAACCCCAATTTTGGGCGATTCCATTTTTTGAGGGGGCTGTGGCCTCTTTAGGACCCCAAATTTCGGATGGGGAACCCCAAATTTTGGGAGGTTCCATTTTTCTTAGGGGGGATCGCACCTTTGGAACCCCAAATTTGAGGAGGGGGTCCCCAGTTTTTGGGCGATTCCATTTTTTTGGGGGGGGGGTCCGCGCCCTTGAAACCCCAAATTTTTAAGGGGTTCCCATTTTTCAGGGGTTCCGTTTTGGGAGATGCCAAATTCTTGGAGGGGGTCGCACTACTGGGACTCCCAAATTTTGGGGTGGACCCCCAATTTTTTTGGGGGGGGGGGTCGCGCTCTTTGGACCCTGAATTTGAAGGGTTCCCTTTTGTGGGGTGAGGGCTCCCCAATTTGTAGGGGATCGCGCCCTTGGGACCCCAAATTTTGGGGCTTGGGGGTCCCTAATTTTTGGGAGCCGTGTGGGTCGCACCCCAGGGTCCCTTTTTTGGGGAGAGGTCCCCAAATTTTGGGTGGGGGGGGGTCTCATTTTTGGGGTCTCCCCCTCCCCATTCCCATTTTCCCGGAGGGGGTCGCGATTCCCGCTCTCCGCGCTGTTCCCGTTCCCATGGCAACCGCCGTTCCCTAATATTCGCCCCTCCCTCCGCGCCGCTGTTCCCGTTACCATGGAAACTCCCGCGCTGATCCCACGAACGCGCCGCCTCCCCCCGCGCCGCCGTCGTCATGGCAACCGCGCTGTGCCCTCCTCCCCTCCCCCCGCGCTGTTCCCATGGCAATCGCGTTGTTCCCATGGCAACGGGAACAGCGGGGAGGGCGTACACCCCCCTCGGGACCTGGGGGGTTTGGGGCATTTTTGGGGCGATTTTGGGGCATTTTTGAGGGTTTTTTAGGGGATTTTGGGGCTACTTGGGTTTTTTTGGGGGGGGTGGTGGTTTTGGGGTATTTTGGGCTGATTTTTGGGGTATTTTTGGCTGGGTTTTGGGTATTTTTTCGATTGTTTGGGGGTTTTGGGGAGGTTTTGGGGTATTTTGGGGATTTTTGGGTGATTTTGGGATTTTTTTTGTGATTCTGGGGTATTTGGGGGTATTTTGAGGTTTTCGGGTGTTTTTAGGATGTTTTGGGCGCTTTTATTGAGTTTTTGGGGTATTTTTAGGATATTTTTGAGCGGTTTTTGGGTATTTTGAGGGTTTTGTGGGTGGATTTTGGGGAATTTTGGACAGATTTTGGTGAGAGTTTTGGGGTTTTTGGGCATTTGCAGAGGTGATTTTGGGGTATTTTTCAAGCAGTTTTTCGATGCAATTTTGGGTGAGGTTTTGGGGTATTTTGGGATGGTTTTAGGGTATTTTTGAGGCTTTGGGGGTATTTTTAGAAGTGGGTTTGGGGTATTTTTGAAGCAGTTTTTTGATGTCATTTTGGGTGAGGTTTGGGGTGGTTTTGGGGTAATTTTGGGGTGTTTGGGGGTGTTCTGGGGTATTTTTGGGGTGGTTTTGAGGCATTTCTGGAGTGTTCTCAATCACAGCAAGGGACGTCCTGGTCCAGGGTCATTCACATCCCAAACCCACCAAAACCACCCCCAAAATCACCCAAAAACCACCCCCAAAATCACTCCCAAAACCACCCCCAAACCCACCCAAAAATCACCCCCAAAATCACTCCCAAAACCACCCCAAAATCACCCAAAAATCACCCCCAAAATCACCCAAAAATCACCCCCAAAATCACCCTAAAAATCACCCAAAACCCACCCCAACCTCTCTGATCCCCCCACCCCAAATCAGCCCTGGTACCACCCTAATCCCGCATCTGAAATGTTCCAAAATCACCCAAAATCCCTAAAACCCACCCTAAACCCACCCTAAACCCATCCTAAACCACCCAAAACCTCCCAAACCCATCCCAAACCACCCCAAAGCCCCTAAACCCAGCCCAAAAGCCCCTAAACCCATCCCAAACCTACCGAACCAACCCCAAATCCCCTAAACCCAACTGAAGCCACCCCAAACCCATCCTAACCCACCCTAAACCTCCCAAACCAACCCCAAATCCCCTAAAACCATCCCAAAACCACCCCAAGCCCTGCTCAAACCCCCTAAACCCCCCTCAAACCCACCCCAAACCCTTCCTAACCCACCCCAAACCCCTCCTAAACCTCCCAAAACCTCCCAAACCCTTCCTAACCCGGTCTAAACCCATCCTAAACCTCCAAACCCAGCCCAAACCCAGCCTAAACCCAACCTAACCCACCCTAAACCACCCCAAATGCATCCTACACCTCCCAACCCCACCCCAAACCCCTCCTAAATCTCCCAAAACCTCCCAAACCTTTCTTAACCCAGCCCAAACCCATCCTAACCCAGTCTAAACCCATCCTAACCCACCCCAAAGCCCCTCCCAAACCCACCCCGAAACCCCTAAACCCACCCTAAATCCCTTCAAACCCACCCCAAACCCATCCCAAACCCACCCCAAAACCCCCTAAACCCATCCTAAACCCACCCCAAAACCCCTTTAAACCCATCCTAAACCTCCCAAACCCATCCTGAGCCGTTCATAACCACCCTAAACCAAGCCCAAACCCAACCTAAACCTTCCAAAAACCCATCCTAACCCACCCCAAACCCTCTAAACCCACCCCAAAACCCCTCAAACCCACCCCAAACCCATCCTAAATCTCCCAAAACCTCTCCAACGCATCCTAACCCGGTCTAAACCCATCCTAACCCACCCCAAACCCACCCCAAACCCCCCTAAACCCCTCAAACCCCACCCTAAATCCACCCCAAAACCCCCCTAAACCCACCCCAAACCCCAGCCCAAACCCCTTCCCAAACCCACCCCATACCCACCCCAAAACCCCCTAAACCCACCCCAAAACCTACCCTAAACCCATCCTAAATCCCCCTAAACCCACCCCAAACCCCCTCCCAAATCCACCCCAAAACCCCCTAAACCCACCCCAAAACCCACCCTAAACCCACCCCAAACCCATCCTAACCCACCCCCAAGCCCACCCAAACCCACCCCAAAACCCCTCAAACCCACCCCAAACCCACCCCAAAACCCACTCTAACCCATCCTAAATCACTTCAAACCCACCCCAAACCCACCTCAAACCCACCCTAAAACCCACCCCAAACCCATCCCAAACCCACCCCAAAACCCCTCAAACCCCCTCAAACCCATCCCAAAACCCCCTAAACCCATCCCAAATCCCTTCAAACCCACCCCAAACCCACCCCAAAACCCCTCAAACCCACCCTAAAACCCACCCCAAAACCCCCTAAACCCACCCCAAAACCCACCCTAACCCATCCTAAATCCCTTCAAACCCACCCCAAGCCCACCCAAACCCACCCCAAAACCCCTCAAACCCACCCTAAACCCATCCTAAACCTCCCAAACCCATCCTGAGCCGTTCATAACCACCCTAAACCCAGCCCAAACCCAACCTAAACCTTCCAAAACCCATCCTAACCCACCCCAAACCCTCTAAACCCACCCCAAAACCCCTCAAACCACCCCAAACCCACCCCAAACCCACCCCAAAACCCCTCAAACCCCTCAAACCCACCCTAAACCCACCCCAAACCCCCTCCCAAACCCACCCCAAACCCCCCTAAACCCCTCAAACCCATCCCAAATCCACCCCAAAACCCCCTAAACCCACCCCAAATCCCTTCAAACCCACCCCAAGCCCACCCTAAACCTCCCAAAACCTCCCAAAACCCTCCCAAACCCACCCGAAACCCCCTAAACCCCTCAAACCCACCCCAAACCCATCTCAAACCCACCTCAAACCCACCCCAAACCCACCCCAAACCCACCCCAAACCCCCCTCAAACCCACCCCAGGCCCAGCCTAAGCCCTAAGCCCGGCCCAGGCCCGGCTTTAGCCCCTCCCTCCCTCCCTCCCTCCCTCCCGGTGCCCGGCGCCGTTGGAAACACGCGCGGGGTTTTTATTAAAGTAGGAAATTTTCGCTTCTTTTCGGCCGCGGCGAATTAAAAAATTCCCCCCCCGGCCCCTCCCCCACCCCGGCCCCACCCCCACCCCGACCCCTCCCCTCTTTCCCCCCCCCCCTTTTCCTTTTTCACTTCCGGTCCCCCTCCCCCACCCCCATTTATTTTGGGGGGTCCCCCCCGGTTTTTTTTGGGGTGAAATTTGGGGGTTTTGGGGGCCAATTTTGGGATTTTTGGGGCCAATTTTTGGAGGCTTTGGGGTCCAAATTTGGGGCTGGGGGCGTTTTTCGAATTGGGGGGGGGGGAGGGGATTTGGGGGGTCCCCACCCCCCAATTTTTTTTTTTGGGGGGGTTTCCCTCATTTTAGGGGTGTCCCCCCCATTTTTTCCTCCATTTTGGGCGCATCCAAACCTTAATTTTAGGGGGGGGGGTCCCAAACCCCCAATTTTTGGGGGGGGGGTCCCATCTTATTTTTAGGGGGGGGGCTCCCCACATCCTCCCCCCTATTTTTGGGGGGGTTTCAACACCGAGTCCGCAGAGGGGGGGGGGTCCCGAACCCCAAATTTTTTGGGGGGGGCGGGGTCAGCTCCAAGTCCGTGGTTTTTGGGGAAGGGGGGGGTCGCACCCCCCCCCCCTATTTTTGGGGGGCTCCTCTTCAGTTCCGCAGGTGAGGGGGGGGTCCCGCACCCCAAATGTTTTTTTTGGGGGGGGGTCCAGCTCCAGGTCCGTGGTTTTGGGGGGTCCAACCCCCATTTTTGGGGGGTTCCCCCCCCCCATTTTTAGGGGTCTTCATCTCCAAGTCCAAAGTTCGAGATTTGGGATTTTGGGGGGGGGTCCCCCATATTTTTTTGGGGGGGGTCTCTACCCCATTTTTGGGGTTTTCCATCTCATCCAACACCGATTTAGGGTGGGGGGGGTCCCCAAGTTTTTTGGGGTTTTCCTTCACTTCCGCAGGTCCGGGGGGGTCCCTTAAATTTTTGGGGGTTCCTCTGAATTTTTTGGGGGGGTTCCACCACATTTTTAAGGGTTCCTCCATAATTTTGGGGGGTTTTTCCCATTTTTGGGGAGTTTTTCCCCCCATTTTTTCAGGGTTTCCTTCACATTTTTGGGGGTTTTTTTCCCCATTTTTTCAGGGTTTCCTTCACATTTTGGGGGATTTTTCTCCACATTTTTTGGGGGTTTCACCAAAATTTTGGGGGATTTTTCTCCACATTTTTTGGCCTTTCCATCACAATTTTTGGGGGATTCTTCTCCGCAACTTTGGGGTTTCCCTCACAATTTTTGGGGATTTTTCTCCCATTTTTTTTGTGTTTTAACCCCCACATTTTTCAGGATCTTCCCCCCAATTTTTGGGGGTTTTCTCCCAATTTTTTAGGAGTTTCTTCCACATTTTCTGGAGATTTTTCCTTGATCATTTTTAGGATTTTCCTCCCCATTTTTTAGGAGTTTCCCCCATATTTTTACGAGTTTCTCCCACCAATTTTTTAGTTTTTTCCCCACATTTTCTGAGGATTTTCCTCCTCATTTTTAGGATTTTCCCCCCATTTTTTCCCAGTCTCCCCCTTCCTTTTTTTTTTTTTAATAATTTCCCCCCATTTTTAGGAGTCTCCCCCACATTTTTGGGGGGATTTTTCTCCCCCTTTTTAGGAGTCTCCCCCAAATTTTTTCACCTTTTTTTTCCCCACATCTTTTCAAGTCTCCCCCACTTTTTCTGCCATCTCCCCCAATTTTTTTTTGAGTTTCCCCTCACATTTTTTGGGTTTTTTTCCCACATTTTTAGGGTTTTTTTCCCCCTCCTTTCCAGGAGTTTTCCCCACAATTTTTAGGAATTTCCCCCAGATTTTTGAGGGATTTCCCCCCATTTTCTCACCACCTCCCCCACATTTTTTGGACATTTCCCCCCACTTTTTAAAAACGAATTTTCCAGAAGTCTCTCCCCAATTCCTCCAGAGTCTCTCCCCCATTTTTTAGGGGTTTCCCCCCACATTTTTGGGGTTTTTTTTCCCCCTTTTATCCACACATTTTTTTAGGACTTTCCACCCCATTTTTGGCGATTTTCCTCCACATTTTTTAGGAGTCTCCCCCAATTTTTTTTGTCAGAGTCTCCCCCAATTTTTCGGAGTTTCCCCCACATTTTTTCCGCTGTCTCTCCCTCACTTTTTTGGGGGTTTCCCCCTTCCTTTCCAGCAGTTTTTCAGCACATTTTTTAGGATTTCCCCCACCCCGCTTTTTGGGGTTTTTTTTCCCCTTTTTTCCCACACATTTTTAGGAGTTTTCCCCCCAATATTTTTGGGTTTTTTCCCCTTTTTCCCACACATTTTTCAGAGTTTTCCCCCAATATTTTTGGGGTTTCCCCCCCTCCTTCCCGCCAGTTTTTCCACACATTTTTTAAAACTTTCCCCCACATTTTGGGGTTCTTTCCCCCCATTTCCTCACCACCTCCCCCATTCCTCCACCTCCATCCCCCCAAAGTCTCCCCCATTTTGTTTTTTATTTTTTTCCCCTTTTCTCCCCCCAAAATTTTTTGTTTGTTTTGTTTTTTCCCCGGCTGGATTTTTTTTCGGGGGGGGGGGGGAGTTTGGGGGTAGGTCAAGGGTTTCTTGCGGGGGGGGGGGTGGGTGGGGTTCATTCCAAACCCCTCCCCCAAAAAATCTCAGATCTGCGTCTCCTGCACGTTCTCCTTGGAGGGGCTCTTGAAGAGCAGCGGCTCGTGCACCGAGTTGAGCAGCGGCGTCTTCCCGCAGCCCAGCGCCGCCGCCGGGCCCCCGTAGTGGGCGGCCAACGCCGCGTACCTGTCCAGGTGCTCCCTCTCCAACGCCGGCAACGCCAGCCGGTTGTCCCCACCCGTCCCGCCGCCGCCGCCGCCGGGGCCGCCGCCGCCTCCGCCGCCGCCGGCGGGACCTCCGGCCAGCTCGTCCTCGACGTTGACGATCTCCACGGCGCGCGCGGGGCCGCCGCGGTGCTTGTGGCGCTGGTGCTGCTTGCGGAGCTTGTAGAAGGCCACCAGCATGACGGCGGCCATGAAGGTGATGGCCACGAAGCAACCGATGATGATCTTGGTGGTCTTCAAGACGTCGTCCAAATCTTGGAGACCTCCCCCGGCCGCCGCGCCGGCCGCCGCCGCCGTGATGGGCACGGTGAAGGGTTTGCCGGTGGCGCGCGTGGCCGGGGCGGCCGTGGAGGCGCCGGCCGGTTCCCAACCGGCCGCCGTGGGCGCCGCGGGGGTTTGGGGGGCTTGGTCGTCGCCGCCGGCGCCCTCGGTGGTCTCCACGGTGACCGTGGTGAAGTAGGTGTAACCGGTGGCCGCCGCTGCGGCCGCGGCGGCCGCGGCGGCGTCGGCGGCCGAGACGTTGAGCGTGGCGGTGGCCGTGGTGTTGCCGGCGGCGTTGGTGACCATGCAGGTGTACTGGCCGGTGTCCTGCACGGTGACGTTGGTGAAGTTGAGCGTCCCGTCGTGCAGCACCGAGATCCGCACGCGGTACGAGCCGTGCGTCATCAGCGTCCCGTTGGGCGTCAGCCAGTTGACCGAGGTCATGGCCGTGCCCGTGCGGCACTTGAGCTCGGCCGCCATGCCCTCGGTGACGTTGAGGTCGGCCGGCGGCTCCACGATGACCGGCGCGTAGCAGGTGAAGTGGCCGGGCTCCAGCTCGCCCAGGTAGCGGCCGCGCAGCGCCGGCGGCGCGTGGCAGCGGGCGCAGCAGCTGGTGTTGCTGGGCACGGTCTCGCGCAGCCACCAGCTGAGCCACAGCACGTCGCAGTCGCAGCGCCAGGGGTTGTGGTGCAGGTGCACGCGCTCCAGCCGGTGCAGCGGCGCGAAGAGGTCGTGGGGCAGCGAGGCCAGGTCGTTGTGAGCCAGGTTCAACTCCTCCAGGGCCTTCAGGTCGTCGAAGGCGTTGCGCTCCACCGCCGCCACCCGCGCGTGCATCAGCCACAGCTTCCTCAGGCTGCCCAAGCCTTGGAAGGAGCCCGGCCTCACCCGGCCAAGGCGATTCCCCGACAGCTCCAGCTCCTCCAGCCTCACCAGCGCCGTCAGGTTGGGGATCTCCTTGAGGTTGCACATGCCTGTAGGGGGGGGACAGGATGGGTAAATGAAGGTGGTACAGGATGGAATCTCATCCCCTAAAGATAATCCTTGCACCACAATGATAACGGAACTCTTGATAAATATGGTAACCAATGGTGACCCCGACGTGATTCGGGAGAAAAAGGATTCAGGACTAAACTCCATTGACCCGTGGATTTGGGATGACCTGTGGATTTGGGACTAAATTATTTTACCCTGTGGATTTGGGATGACCCGTGGATTTGGGATGAAACTATTTTACCCCTTGGATTCGGGGAAACCGGATTTGACCACATAACCCCGTGGATTCGGGGAAACAGGATTCGAGTACCAAACTATTGGCAAAACATCTCAATCCCAGCTACCAGTGTTTGTTAAAATCAGTGTAAAAGACCTCAAAGATCAGGGCTTTGTAAACTGGGAAAAGCTCTGGCCACACGAAATCCTTGCACTATCATGAGAACAGAACTCTTGATACAGAAAACAACAAATGGTGATCTCGACGCGATTCGGGAGAAAAAGGATTCGGGACTAAACTCTACTGACCCGTGGATTTGGGATGAAACTATTTTACCCCGTGGATTCAGGGAAACCAGATTTTACCATATAACCCCATGGATTTGGGGAAACAGGATTCGAGTACCAAACTATTGGCAAAACATCTCAACCACAGCTACCGGCGTTTGTTAAAATCAGTGTAAAAGACCTCAGAGATCAGGGCTTTGGAAACTGGGGCAGCTCTGGCCACACAAAATCCTTGCACTATCATGAGAACAGAACTCTTGATACAGAAGAGAACAATTGGTGACCCCGACGCGATTCAGGAGAAAAAGGATTTGGAACTAAATTCAATTGCCCCGTGGATTTGGGACTAAACTATTTTACCCCATGGATTTGAGGAAATCAGATTTGACCATATAACCCCATGGATTCGGGATGACCCATGATTTGGGACTAAACTATTTTACCCCATGGATTTGGGGAAACAGGATTTGAGTACCAAACTATTGGCAAAACATCTCAATCACAGCTACCGGTGTTTGTTAAAATCAGTGTAAAACACCTCAAAGATCAGGGCTTTGTAAACTGGGAAAAGCCCTGGCCACACGAAATCCTTGCACTATGATGAGAACAGAACTCTTGATATAGAAGAGAACGAATGGTGACCCCAACGCGATTTGGGAGAAAAAGGATTCAGGACTAAACTCAATTGCCCCGTGGATTTGGGATGACCCATGGATTTGGGACTAAACTCGATTGACCCGTGGATTTGGGACTGAACTATTTTACCCCGTGGATTCGGGGAAATCGGATTTGACCACATAACCCCGTGGATTCGGGAAACCGGATTTGAGTACCAAACTATTGGCAAAACATCTCAATCACAGCTACCGGCGTTTGTTAAAATCAGTGTAAAACACCTCAAAGATCAGGGCTTTGGAAACTGGGAAAAGCTCTGGCCACACAAAATCCTTGCACTATCATAACAGAACTCTTGATACAGAAGAGAACGAATGGTGACCCCGACATGATTCGGGAGAAAAAGGATTCGGGACTAAACTCTATTGACCCATGGATTTGGGACTAAACTATTTTACCCCATGGATTCGGGGAAACCAGATTTGACCATATAACCCCATGGATTCGGGATGACCCATGGATTTGGAACTAAACTATTTTACCCCATGGATTTGGGGAAACAGGGTTCAAGTACCAAACTACTGTCAAAACATCTCAATCACAGCTACCGGCGTTTGTTAAAATCAGTGTAAAACACCTCAAAGATCAGGGCTTTGGAAACTGGGGCAGCTCTGGCCACACAAAATCCTTGCACTATCATAACAGAACTCTCGACACAGAAGACAACACGTGCCCAGGTTGAGGTAGCGCAGGTTGACCAAGCCCTCGAAGGCGGCCTCGGAGATGTACTCGAGGCGCTTGAGCTCGCCCAGGTCGAGGCGGCGCAGCGAGGGCACGCGGTTGAAGGCGTAGCTGGGGATGCTCTCGATGGGGTTGTTCCTCAGCCAGAGCTCGCGGAGCTTGGACAGGTACTCGAAGGCCTGCGTGGGCACCGTGGTCAGGCGGTTGTCGAAGAGCTCCAGCGTGTTGAGGTTGGGCAGCCCGTTGAAGGCGCCCACCTCCACCTTGCGCACCAGGTTGCGGCTGAGCTGGAGGATCTCCAGGTGGCGAAGGTGCTTGAAGGTGTCGGTGCGGATCACCTGAGGAGGGGGGCAGGTAATTAGTTGGGTTGGTAATTGGGGTCGGGGAGAAGC